>NW_028319836.1:10000-25000 GCF_062004578.1 Staurois parvus
CTTCTAGGATTCATGTGTATTCTCTGTAAGATGAGCAGCCGCGGGATGACGTACCGATTACCAAATAAACGTTTACAAACCGGAGACAGAGGACTTATTTCTGCATCTCAGATAATAGAATACAGGAAACCTTCTCAGCTGAACAGGACTATATTGCCGCTTTAAAAGCAGAACTCCATTTAACTCAAGATTCCCATTCCTGTCCAGCACCCCAACCCCAGCAGCAGGATGGCAGACGGGCTGCGCAAGTATCAGGATCTACAAAGAGGCCGCAGAGAAACGATTGCTGACCTCACTGCGGGGCGTGAATTATTTCACTCACTGCATCTAAGCACCGCAAACTAAAAATTATATTTCATTTTTAATATTCAAAGCACCCCCCCCCACCCATGGTTGAAAAAAAATTCCAGTATATATACCGCCATTAGCCATTAGTAGACACTAACTCATGTAAACCAATTAATTTACACGTATTGGGAGTTTTTTTGTTTTTTTTTTGTTTTTTTTTTTAGCAAAGACACAGAATACATTTTGGCCTAAATTTATGATGAAATTTGATAAAAAAAATTTTTTTACTGCAAAAAGTCCCCTCAAAATTGTCAGGTTTTTTTTTCATAGCCCAAAAAAAAAAAAAAAAAAAACCCTGCACAGGTGATAACATGCCACCAAAAGAGAACTCAATTCATGGGAGAAAGGGACTTAAATTTCATTCGGGTGAAACATTGCATGACCGCGCAATTGTCAGTTACAGTACTGCAGAGCCGTAACACAAAAAATGGCCTGCTCAGGAGGGGTGGTGTAAGGGGGGGGGGGGGGGGGGAAGAGTCCTCAGGAGGGCAAGTGGTTAATTGAACAATGAAGGCGTAGCCCACACCTGGCCATGAAACAGCTTTTGATTCAATTGTCCAATTACTTTTGGTCCCTTGAAAAAGGGGGGATGGCTACTCTTAACCACTTGCCTACAGGGCACTTCTACCCCCTTCCTGTCCAGGCCAATTTTCAGCTTACAGCACTGTCGCACTTTGAATGACAATTGCGCTGTCATACAACATTGTACCCATATGAAATTTTAATCATTTTTTTCTCACAAATAGAGCTTTCTTTTGGTGGTATTTACTTTCTGCTGGGTGTTTTACTTTTTTTGCTATAAACAAAAAAACAGCAAAACAACTTGAAAAAAAAAAAAAAAAAAAGTTTCTTATTTTCTATTATAAAATGTTGCAACAGGTAATTTTTCTCCTTCACTGATGTGCGTTGATGAGGCTGCACCGATAGGTGGCAGTGAAGGGCACTGATAGGTGGCAGTGATGATGGGTACTGATAGTGCTGCCTATCAGTGCTGACTAACTGGCGCAACTGCTGGGCACTGACTGGCAGTACAGACTGGTGGCACTGGTGGGCGGCACTGCTGGGCACAGGTGGGTGGAGCTGGTGGGCGGCACTGCTGGGCACCGATCATCAGGGCACTGATCATCAGTGCCTTGATGATCAGTGCCGATCCCTAATATGACAACTGCTGGTTCTCGGCAGTACTTTCCTCACACTCTCATAGTGCGAGGAAAGCGCAGCCAAAAACCGGCAACTGCATTTCCCTGTGATCAGCGGGTCATTGGACATGGCTGATCACGTGGTAAAAGGCCGCTGTGATTGGCCTTTTACCACATCACGTGATCAGCTGTGTCCGTAGGACACAGCGATGACGGAGATCACTGGGGGCGCGCAGGAGAGCGCGCTCTGGGAGGACGTCATACGACGCCCTCCCAGAACTGGCCGGCCGAAGTGCAGCCGTCATTCGGCTATCTGCTGTCAGCAACTAGTTAAGAGCTGTAATTCCTAAACCCTCCTCCAATGTGGATGTACATCCCCTCATATTAAACCTGAGAGTGCGCACTGTCCGCCCAGATCCATTATAGAACTAAAGCTGGAATGTTTTGGTAAACACCTGAAAAAAATAAAAAAATTGTGCCTGTGTCCAAATATATATGGACCTAACTGTATATTTAAAAAAATATTTTGTTGGTTTTCAGCCGGGTGCAGCTTGAATTTTGGATTGCGGTCCAGAATTTTCATTTCACTAGTATTGACCAGCAGTGTTAGGACACACACCACACCCAATGTCATCCAGCATACACGGCACTGCAGATCAATATTTTCAGAAGTTGAATAGCGGCTTTCGCTGGGGATAGAGAATCTATTTTCTCTCTTATCTAAAACAGCTGCCTGCCCTGTCGCTGACGACATACCCTGGCAGGTGGTTTGTGAAATGAATATTTATTCACATGCTGCTTGTGGACACAACACTCACATTAAGGTCACCGGGGCCAATCAAGGTTACTGTACAAGGAGAAGCAGCCGAACTATGCGGCTACATCCACCCCCGACACGCGGCTACATCCACCCCCGACACGCGGCTGCCTCCACCCCCGACACGCGGCTGCCTCCACCCCCGACACGCGGCTGCCTCCACCCCCGACACGCGGCTGCCTCCACCCCCGACACGCGGCTGCCTCCACCCCCGACACGCGGCTGCCTCCACCCCCGACACGCGGCTGCCTCCACCCCCGACACGCGGCTGCCTCCACCCCCGACACGCGGCTGCCTCCACCCCCGACACGCGGCTGCATCCACCCCCGACACGCGGCTGCATCCACCCCCGACACGCGGCTGCCTCCACCCCCGACACGCGGCTGCCTCCACCCCCGACACGCGGCTGCCTCCACCCCCGACACGCGGCTGCCTCCACCCCCGACACGCGGCTGCCTCCACCCCCGACACGCGGCTGCCTCCACCCCCGACACGCGGCTGCCTCCACCCCCGACACGCGGCTGCCTCCACCCCCGACACGCGGCTGCATCCACCCCCGACACGCGGCTGCATCCACCCCCGACACGCGGCTGCATCCACCCCCGACACGCGGCTGCATCCACCCCCGACACGCGGCTGCATCCACCCCCGACACACTGTGTGTACAGTAACAATCGCCATGGGGATGGTGGCACAGGAGGAGATAGCTGTGGGGGATGGAGTGGTAGGAAGAGTGGAGGAGGTCGGCAGGTTAGCAGGGGGTGGGGTAGGCTTCCCTGAAGAGATGGGTTTTCAGGGTGCGCCTAAAGGAGAGGAGAGTAGGTGATAATCTGATGGGTTGGGGTAGGGAGTTCCAGAGGATGGGTGACACCCTGGAGAAGTCCTGGAGGCGGGCATGGGAGGAGGAGACCAGGGAACTAGAGAGAAGGAGGTCTTGTGAGGAGCGGAGTGTGCGTGTTGGGCGGTACTTGGATATTAGGTCGGTGATGTAGTTCGGGGCAGTATGGTGGACAGCTTTGTACGTCAGCGTTAGGATTTTGAATTTGATCCATTGGGCAATCGGAAGCCAGTGGAGGGATTGGCAGAGGGGGGTGGAGGACACTGAGTGGAGGTCAGTGGAGGGATTGGCAGAGGGGGGTGGAGGACACTGAGTGGAGGGATTGGCAGAGGGGGGTGGAGGACACTGAGTGGAGGTCAGTGGAGGGATTGGCAGAGGGGGGTGGAGGACACTGATTGGAGGTCAGTGGAGGGATTGGCAGAGGGGGGTGGAGGACACTGAGTGGAGGCCAGTGGAGGGATTGGCAGAGGGGGGTGGAGGGCACTGAGTGGAGGCCAGTGGAGGGATTGGCAGAGGGGGGTGGCGGAGATGGAGCGGTTGGAAAGGTGGACACGCGGCTGCATCCACCCCCGACACACTGTGTGTACAGTAACAATCGCCACCAGCAGTCGCTGGATGTGCGGAGAGATGCAAATACCTGTGGCTGACGGCTGCACCTAGTCGCTCTCACCTGCAGCTGTAAAGCAAAAAGGTTTCTGCCGCTACCATTTGCAGCGGCCCTAATTGCTGTTGTGAATGTAGCCTAATGGATTGTCCTCAGATTCAGAAGTAGGTTGTAAAACATATTACACATTCAATCACACTTCATCACAAGCATCCAATACATTGTAAAGGATTCCTAGAGCAGTGTGGGTTATCTAGAGTGCCCGTTTTCAGGTCAGCCCCATGTGAACGAAACCTCAGAGGAGTCAGTCGTCGGGTTGGTCTGAATTGCACCGTCAGCTCCTGAGCTCTGCACCACTCCTTTATGATTTAAACAACGTTAGGTAAAACGAAACCTAGAGAGCTGGTGGGATATACAGTATATGAATGCATCATATCAATCCCTCAGTCCTGGCCATGAAGGAAATATAAAAACTACAATCTTTATGCGTCTCCTTGAAACGCCATTGTGAATCTTTCTGCACTCTAAGGCAGCCTCTCTCAACCAAGGTATCCAGTATCCTGGGGTGCCTCGAGGCTTCTCCAAGGGCGCCTCGAGGCTTCTTCAGGGGCGCCTCGAGGCTTCTTCAGGGGCGCCTCGAGGCTTCTTCAGGGGCGCCTCGGCAAAAGGTTTAAAAATTGCCCAAAACGTGTATACAAGCCAGCGGGAGGAAGAAGCCAACCTTTTAGTTACGCAAAGCCTCAGATTTTCATTGTGCACCATTACGACCTTCTAGCCCCCGGCGTCCTGACAACCAATATCATCAGTTGAGAAGGAAGATGTCAGCTGCCTGCGCAGCATCCTAGTTTGACCCTCCCCCGCCCCTCTCCACTAGGGATGGGGTGACAATAGCTCAGTGATATAGAAAACCTGAGGGAGCAGAGAAACATCGGAATACTAGTCAGTACCAGGGTGCAAAAGTGTATTTGCTCTGGAAGAATAAATCTCCTTTAATTGTGGGTGTCCTACATGTGTGGATGTTGCTGCGTTACACATACATAAATATTTTTCACATTTTAGAATGGGGTGCCTCGGGACTGTCCATTTTAACCCCTCGCCTAATGGGCACTTATACCCCCTTCCTGTCCAGGCCAATTTTCAGCTTTCAGCGCTATCACACTTTGAATGACAATTGCGCGGTCATGCAACATTTTACCCATATGAAATTTTTATCATTTTGTTTGAGATAGAGAGCTTTCTTTTGGTGGTAGTCAATCACCTCGGGGTTTTTTATTTTTTGCTAAACAAACCAAAAACTGAAAATTTTGGGGAAAAAAAGTTTTAGTTTCCGTTATAAAATTTTGTAAATAAGTGATTTTTCTCCTTCACCGATGTGCGCTAATGAGGCTGCAGTGATGGGCACTGAGGAGGAACTGGTAAGGTGGCACTGATGGGCACTGGCAGGCGGCACCGATGGGCACTGGCAGGCATCACTCATATGGAACTGATAGGTGGCACTGATTGGCAGCTCAGATGGGCTGGTAGGTGGCATTGATGGGGCTACACTGATCATCAGTGCCCTGATGATCAGTGTAGATGTCCCCTCTGAGGAATGCCGATTACCGGCTCTCCTCTCCTCTCTGTCAGCGTGACAACTCGTGAGGAGAGGAATGCCAATAACCGGCATTTCCTTAATCACATGCGATCACCTGTGACTGGACACAGCTGATCACATGACAGAGCCGACATCTTTGGCTCTTTCCGTTGATCGGTGATCTGCTGTGTCCGAAGGACACAGCGCACCACCGATTGCCACGCTGTGCACCCCCGGAGCCGCGAACGCGCGGTTAGAGTTGGAGGACGTCATATGACGTCTTCCCAGAATGAGAGAACCGCCTTGCACCCGTCATTTCCTTATATGGCAAGCGGGAGGCGGTTAAAAGGGTGCCTCGGGACTGTCCGTTTGAAAGGGTGCCTTGCCTGAAAATAGTTTGAGAAACCCATGATTCTAAGGGATACTTCACACTATGGGGGTTATTTACTAAAGCTGGAATATGCAAAACCTGGTGCAGCTCTGCATAGAAACCAATCAGCTTCCAGGTTTTATTGCCAGTGTTTACATGAACAAGCTGAAGCTAGAAGAGGATTGGCTGCCATGCACAGCAGCACCAGATTGCTCCAGTGTTAGTAAATCTCCCCCAATGTGCGGCAACAGACATTTTACTGCAATGTAAAACATTTGTCACAGCAGGGACACAAAGGAAACACCGGAGCAGCTGGAGAGGTGAATCGCTGAGGCAGCTCTGCCTTGCTGTGTAAATACAGTCCTATGTGATTGTAAACACAGCTGAACATGGAGTTTGGAGATCTCAAATCACCACAACAGTTCTCACATACAGGGCCAGTTCACACTACATGCGTTTCAGTTGCTTTATTTTCTGCATCCAAAAACGGACAGAGTAGGTTATCAGTGCACATCCAGTGTGTTCCAGTTGCAGAAAAAAAAAAAAAAATATATAAAAAAAGGCCACCAAAACCGAGAACACCCACCAAAACTAAAAAACCCAAGAAAACCAAAAACAGCCTACCAAAACAAAACAAAACAAAAAAAAAAGCCGTCAAAACCACAAAAACCCACCAAAAAAAAAAAAAAACAAAACAAATAAGAAGAAAAAGAAAAAAGAAGCCCACCAAAACCAAAACAAACAAAAGAAAAACATTTTCTGAACAGAACTGTGCTGGAAAGTGGTAAAAGGCATAAAATGCACCAGAAAGCACTAGAACACACCAAAAACGCACATGTTCCCATTTAACTTAAAGAAAAAGGGGGGGAAATTGAATTGGAATGCATTAAAAAAATGCATCAGAACGTGTCACAAACGCACCAGAACACGCCAAAACCGTGCATGCAAACACGCATCCGATTGAGTTTCTATAGTTTGAGCCGGCCCACACGGTTTTAAATTTGTAGATTAATTTTTAACCACTTCCAGGCCGGACACTTCCCCCCCCCTTCCTGACCAGGGCAATTTTCAGCTTTCAGCGCTATCACACTTTGAATGACAATTGCGCGGTCATGCAACACTGTACCCATATGAATTTTTTACCTTTTTTTGAGACAGATAAAGCTTTATTTTGGTGGTATTTATTTACCGCTGGGATTTTTAATTTTTATTTGCTATGAAAATAAAAAAAAGTCCAAAAATTTTGAAAAAAAAGTTTGTTTTTTTATAACATTTTGCAAATAAATATTTCATCATAAATCTTGGACAAAATTTATTCCGTTATCTTTTTAGTAAAAAAAAAAAAATCCAAAATTAGTTTATAAACAAAAATTAGAATTTTTAAACATTTTTTTTTTACATTATTATTTTATTTTTTTATATTTTTTATTTTTACATACTGTCACCCTAGCAGTACAGTGTTACCATGGTGACACTGTACTACTTGTGGGGGGTGATGAAGATTTTTTTTTCTTTAAACACTATTGCTTTTACACCCATATAGGATGTAAATGCCATCATTTCTCTTTGCATTCTTGCAGCCATTGAGAAATACTGTGTGAGCTGTGATTGGTCACAGATTGTCACATTGTACAAGGCTGTTGTGAATAGTCCTGTACCATGTGACCTCTGTGATCATTCACAGATTTCACACGTAGTAAGCAATGATGTCACAAGTGACCTCTTGCTTACTACTTTGCATGTGATCACTGATTAGCCAATCAGTGATCACATGATCGGGACCTCGTACAGAGGTCCCGTCCGACGATCAGCGTTTCACTGTGTCCGGAGGACACAGCGGGCACCAGATCGCGGTGCTGCGCGCTCCCAGGGAGCACGCACAAGCAGGGTGCGGGGAGGACGTTTATAAACCCTGCACTGCCACCGTCCGACCGTTTATATGCAACGGCCGGACGGGAGGTGGTTAAAGTTATTTACAGATAACAAACACAATGAAAAAAACAAAAAGAAAAAAAACAAATGGGCAGTGAAAATTGTATTGTGTAGGAGCCACTATATTCAGCCACTTATCAGGATACAGAAGAAAAACAAACGAGACGCTTACAATTAAAAGAGGGTTTAGGTCAAAACAACTGCCAATCATCAATGGTTTCCTAATTCACACATGAAAGGGGCACACTTATAGACGCATAAAAACAAACTTGTGGTACATAGAAAATAAATAGTTTTTGCATGCGCATTTTTTACATATATTTGGTGTGTTCTGCTGCATTTTTGATGCATTCCAGTGTGTTTTCCCTCTCCAATTTAAAATCGGGACATGTGCGTTCCGCTGCGGCCCAGTACGTTCTACCGTGCTCAAGTACAGTTTTGTGCAGGGAAAAACCCAGCCTGTTCCCCCCCACCCAGTACAAATCACTAGGAACACCTCATCTGGAATATGCAGTTCAGTTTTGGGCTCCAATTCACAAAAAGAACATTGGGGACTGGAGAAAGTACAGAGAAGGGCAACCAAACTGATACGAGGCATGAAGGAGATCAGCTCTGAGGAAAGATTAGAGGAACTGAATGTATTCTCTACTGAGAAGAGGAGATTAAGGGGGGATATGATCTCCATGTATAATACATAAGGGGGGATATGATCTCCATGTATAATACATAAGGGGGGATATGATCTCCATGTATAATACATAAGGGGGGATATGATCTCCATGTATAATACATAAGGGGGGATATGATTTCCATGTATAATACATAAGGGGGGGATATGATCTCCATGTATAATACATAAGGGGGGGATATGATCTCCATGTATAATACATAAGGGGGGATATGATCTCCATGTATAATACATAAGGGGGGGATATGATCTCCATGTATAATACATAAGGGGGGGGGGGATATGATCTCCATGTATAATATGTAAGGGGGGATATGATCTCCATGTATAATACATAAGGGGGGGATATGATCTCCATGTATAATACATAAGGGGGGGATATGATCTCCATGTATAATACATAAGGGGGGGATATGATCTCCATGTATAATACATAAGGGGGGGATATGATCTCCATGTATAATACATAAGGGGGGGATATGATCTCCATGTATAATACATAAGTGGGGGATATGATCTCCATGTATAATACATAAGGGGGGGATATGATCTCCATGTAAACTACATAAGGGGGGGGATATGATCTCCATGTATAATACATAAGGGGGGGGATATGATCTCCATGTATAATACATAAGGGGGGGGGGGATATGATCTCCATGTATAATACATAAGGGGGGATATGATCTCCATGTATAATACATAAGGGGGGATATGATCTCCATGTATAATACATAAGGGGGGGATATGATCTCCATGTATAATACATAAGGGGGGATATGATCTCCATGTATAATACATAAGGGGGGGATATGATCTCCATGTATAATACATAAGGGGGATATGATCTCCATGTATAATACATAAGGGGGGATATGATCTCCATGTATAATACATAAGGGGGGATATGATCTCCATGTATAATACATAAGGGGGGATATGATCTCCATGTATAATACATAAGGGGGGATATGATCTCCATGTATAATACATAAGGGGGGATATGATCTCCATGTCTCCTAGATTGTAAGCTCCAAGGAGCAGGGCCCTCCCATCCCTCTTGTATTGAACTGTATTGTGTACAGAACGTCTCCAGGTTGCCATATTGCATTTTATAGAGAATGACAACAGCTGCAGAATAAAAAGGAAAGGGATTTTTTAAGAACATTCAATTACAATATGACTGGAGTAGCATTTGTATACTCTGTATTTGTACATTTGCCATTTTTTCCCCAAAAAAGTGGAGTTACCCTTTAAATGTGGTCAGCAATAGCAGCCCTTCTCCAGTTTCTTACTTCACAAAAGTGTTTTCACCAGACATGGGAAAGCAGAACTACAACTACCAGCATGCCCAGACAACGTGTTATTTGTTAACAGTTCGGTGCTTGCCTTAGATGAAATGTCCCGACAGGAGTGCACAGATATCGGAACATAACGTACCAGACGCTCCAACTGTACAGATACACACAGGTCTCATAGAATGCACATGGAAAGAACTGCCTGTGCTGCCCCAAATTCAGAGAAAAAAAAAAAAGCTCTAGATATCTCTCTCTCTCTCTCTCGATATCTCTCTCCCTCTCTCTCGATATCTCTCTCCCTCTCTCTCGATATCTCTCTCTCGATATCTCTCTCTCGATATCTCTCTCTCGATATCTCTCTCTCTCTCTCGATATCTCTCTCTCGATATCTCTCTCTCTCTCGATATCTCTCTCTCTCTCGATATCTCTCTCTCTCTCTCGATATCTCTCTCTCTCTCGATATCTCTCTCTCTCTCGATATCTCTCTCTCTCTCTCTCGATATCTCTCTCTCTCTCTCTCGATATCTCTCTCTCTCTCGATATCTCTCTCTCTCTCTCTCGATATCTCTCTCTCTCTCTCGATATCTCTCTCTCTCTCTCGATATCTCTCTCTCTCTCTCGATATCTCTCTCTCTCTCTCGATATCTCTCTCTCTCTCTCGATATCTCTCTCTCTCTCTCGATATCTCTCTCTCTCTCTCGATATCTCTCTCTCTCTCTCGATATCTCTCTCTCTCTCTCGATATCTCTCTCTCTCTCTCGATATCTCTCTCTCTCTCTCGATATCTCTCTCTCTCTCTCGATATCTCTCTCTCTCTCTCGATATCTCTCTCTCTCTCTCGATATCTCTCTCTCTCTCTCGATATCTCTCTCTCTCTCTCGATATCTCTCTCTCTCTCTCGATATCTCTCTCTCTCTCTCGATATCTCTCTCTCGATATCTCTCTCTCTCTCTCTCGATATCTCTCTCTCTCTCTCGATATCTCTCTCTCTCTCTCGATATCTCTCTCTCTCTCTCGATATCTCTCTCTCTCTCTCGATATCTCTCTCTCGATATCTCTCTCTCGATATCTCTCTCTCGATATCTCTCTCTCTCTCTCTCGATATCTCTCTCTCTCGATATCTCTCTCTCTAGATATCTCTGGCAAGAGTTTCCCAATATGACCATACCAGCTGAATGTAGACACCCTCCTTTCCTGGGAGATGGGCTTACCTGTTTATCTACACTCTGTGGAGAAGGGGAGGGAGTGTTGCTTTTACAAGGATCGTCCCCCGAGGGAGCTTTTGGGGTAGTCTTGGAACAGGAGGAAGGCACCCGGTTGCCTCTTGCGTTCAGCACCACCGAAGAGCTGGCCGTCTGCCGAGCCGTAGAGTCTTCACAATGAGGAGAGTCCCCCAGCACAACACCTCCCTGCAACAAATGAGTCAGGATGGGTTAGTGTACTACATCACCATGTGCTCTCAGAAGTAATCATTAACAGCTCGTTGTGATCTACAGAGTAGACAAGGACCAGGGAATACGGCAACGTGATGCGAAGCACCAGGATCGGGCGGCAGAAGATTTGATTCACCCATTAAACATGGCGATCCCTGAGAACGCACATAAAGAACGGCAGTCACTGGAGTCATCAACTGAGATCCGTGTCAGATTCATCTGTTTGAAGCTTTTTTTTTTTCAGTGTTTTCCAATTATTGAACCAGACTTTTTAAGAACAGGTGAGATATCCGGGGTCTTTTAGACCCCTGATGTCTCATTAAACACTCACCTGCAGATATACAGCACCACGGGTTTGCAAAATTATATACACACACCATTGTGCATTTCCGGGTAGGGGGCACACACACGCCCTACGCACGCTGCCATTCGTGGCCGTGGATGTCAATCACGGGGTCCCGGTAATAACCCACCGGTGCCTGATGATTACCGACGGGGAGGAAGACTGTCAGCTCGGGCACACTGCACAGTACAGCCATCCCGATCAGTGTGCTTACAATGAAGCACACTCCGCCCCCTAGTAAAAACACTCCCTACACAGTTAACCCTTTGATCACCCCGCACATTAACCCCTTCCTGCCCAGTGTTAGTGTTTGTTTTTTTTAGCACTGATCCCTGTATTGGTGTCACTGAGGATTTCAGTGACACCTAGTCCCCCCCCCCAGTGTCAGAATGCCCGCCGCAGTCCCGCTAAAAGTCACTGATTCCCACCATTACTTGTGGGGGGAAAAAAAAATCCCAGTATCTATACCGCCATTTGTAAACACTATAATTTTCATGTAAACCAATTAATTTCCACGTATTGGGATTTTTTTTTTTTTTTGTTTAGCAAAGACACGGAGCAGAACACATTTTGGTCAATTTTTTGATGAAATTTTTTTTTTACTGGATATGTTTAATAGCAAAAAAGTGCAAAATTTTGTCTCAAAATTGTTGGGTTTCTCTTGCTTTTAGTGCACACACAAAAAAAAAACAAAAAAAAAAAACCACACACACAGGCGATCAAATACTACCGAAAGAAAGCTCAATCCGTGGAAAAGAAAAAGCCGTAAATTTCCTCTGGGTGCGGTGTTGCACAACTGCCAGTTACAGTAACAGCGCCGAAATGCAAAAAATGACCTGGTCAGGAAGGGGGGAATCCTCAGGAGGGTGAGGGGTCAACCACTTGCTAACTCGCTCACAGTAAATATACTGCCCGTGGGCGGCAGGTGCAGGCACGGTAATGTACATCGCCACCTTTATTCCAGGTTTAGGGTGCGCATGAGCTCGCCCCCTGCTGTGATTGGCTACAGCACAAGTTCGTCAGCAGGTTTTTGCCAATTATTTCAGCTGTGAACCTGCTGGTCGGCAGTAGCCAATCAAAGCAAAGCCCTGTGTGTGTGTTTGTAAACAGAAGTCACTATCTTGCCATTTCTTCCTCCTCGAGCTCTTTTCGGTCAGGGAGAGATCCTGTGGGGTTTTACTTCCTAAAGCTGTTTCACTCCAAATCTGGTGCAGTTGTACATGGGAGCCAATCAGCTTCTAACTTCAGCTTGTTCAATGAAGCTTTAGAAATAAAACCTGGATTTCTGATTGGTTTCTATGCAGAATTGCACGAGATTCTGAGCGAACCAGTTTTAGTAAATAAACCTTTGTCAGTAAAAGCACATATACACTTGGCAGGCACATTTAACCCTTTGAGCGCCCTTCAGTTACCCCTTTGATTGCCCTGTTACCAGTGTCATTAATACAGTATTTATTACTGATCACTGTATTACCATCAGTAGTGATGTCAGATAGCATCAGATTCAGTTAGGTGTCCCACCCAGCGTACATTAGCGTCAGATTGCCCACCACGCTATCACAGTCACACTATATAAAAATTACTAAACCGGTGAAGTGCTTCCGCAATACAGATGTGATGTTAACATTCTCAATATAGTCAATATAATCCCATAATCATATACATACATATACACTCACTGGCCACTTTATTAGGTACACCCTTACTAATGCCAAGAAAATCCCCCCTACACCATTACACCACCACCAGCCAGAACTGGTGATACAAGGCTGGATGGATCCATGCTTTCATGTCAAATTCTGACCCTACCATCTGAATGTCACAGAAACCTGCAGCCTGCCCATTCTCCTCTGACCTGAACAAGGCATTTTCCACACAACTGCCGCTCACTGGATATTTTCAGTTTTTTTTTTGGACCATTCTCTGTAAACCCTAGAGATGGTTGTGCATGAAAAGTGATCAGCAGTTTTGAAAACACTCAGACCAGCTGGTCTGGCACCAACAACCACGCCACGTGCAAAAACACTTAAATCCCCTCTTTCCCTTCTGATGCTCGGTGTCAGTGGCAGACTGACAACTCATGGGGCCCCCAGGCAATAGGGGATCATGGGGCCCCTGTGTCCTTGCCCAAGCTCAAAAAAGCCTATGAAAAAAAAAGGTACCAGGGGCATCTCATGGGTCCCCCTACTGACCCCAGGCAGTGCCCGAGTTTCCAAATGGTCAGTCCGCCCCTGCTTGGTGTGAACTTCTGCAAGTCGTCTTCACCACATCCAGATGCCTAAATGCCTTGAGTTGCTGCCATGTGATTGGCTGATTAGTAATTTGTGTTACCAAGCAACTGAGCAGGTGTACCTAATAAAGTAGCACATACATACATACAGTGGGGCAAAAAAGTACTTAGTCAGCCACCAATTGTGCAAGTTCTCCCACTTACAAAGATGAGAGAGGCCTGTAATTGGCATCATAGGGAGACCTCAACTATGAGAGACAAAATGAGAAAACAAATCCAGACAATCTCATTGGCTGATCTGGAAAGAATTTATTTGCAAATTATGGTGGAAAATAAGTATTTGGTGAATATGAAAAGTTCATGTCAATACTTTGTTATATATCCTTTGTTGGCAATGACAGAGGTCAGACGTTTCCTGGAAGTCTTCACAAGGTTGGCACACACTGTTGCTGGTATGTTGGCCCATCCTCCATGCAGATCTCCTCCTCCATGCAGATCTCCTCTAGAGCAGTGATGGTTTGGGGCTGTCGCTGGGCAACACGGACTTTCAACTCCCTCCAAAGGTTTTCTATGGAGTTGAGATCCGGAGACTGGCTAGGCCACTCCAGGACCTTGAAATGCTTCTTACGAAGCCACTCCTTCGTTGCCCGGGCGGTATGTTTTGGATCATTGTCATGTTGGAAGACCCAGCCACGTTTCTTCTTCAATGCCGTTGCTGATGGAAGGAGGTTTGCACTCAAAATCTCACGATACATGGCCCCATTCATTCTGTCCTGTACATGGATCAGTCGTCCTGGTCCCTTTGTGAAGAAACAGCCCCAAAGCATGATGTTGCCACCCACATGCTTCACAGTAGGTATGGTGTTCTTTGGACCCAGCTCAGCATTCTCTCTCCTCCAAACACGACGAGTTGTGTTTCTATCAAACAGTTCTATTTTGGTTTCCTCTGACCATATGACATTCTCCCAATCCTCTTTTGGATCATCCAAATGCTCTCTAGCAAACTTCAGACGGGCCCGGACATGTACTGGATTAAGCAGGGGGACACGTCTGGCACTGCAGGATCTGAGTCCCTGGCGGCGTAGTGTGTTACTGATGGTAGCCTTTGTTACGTTGGTCCCAGCTCTCTGCAGGTCATTCACTAGGTCCCCCCGTGTGGTCCTGGGATTTTTGCTCACCGTTCTTGTGATCATTTTGACCCCACGGGGTGAGATCTTGCGTGGAGCCCCAGATCGAGGGAGATTATCAGTGGTCTTGTATGTCTTCCATTTTCTAATTATTGCTCCCACAGTTGATTTGTTCACACCAAGCTGCTTGCCTATTGCAGATTCAGTCTTCCCAGCCTGGTGCAGGTCTACAATTTTGTTTCTGGTGTCCTTCGACAGCT
>NW_028319836.1:30000-47500 GCF_062004578.1 Staurois parvus
TATGTAAAGCGCTGCGTACATTGACGGCGCTATATAACTACCTGAAATAAATAACAAAAATAAAAAAAACTGTTGTGATCAAATGCCACCAAAAGAGCTCAATTTGTCTGAAAAAAATAAAAAAGTATGTCATTTATGTACAGTGTTGCATGACTACACAATTACCAGTAAACATATCACAGAGCTGATTAGCAAAAATGGCCTGGTCAAAGCCTTCTGAAGGTAAAGTCATATGGGCAGCACAGTGGCTAAATGGTTAGCACTTCCGCCTGGTAGTACTTGGGTCGTTGGTTCAAATCCCAGCCACGGCACCTCCTGCCTGGAGTTTGCATGTTCCCCCTGTGCCTGCGTGGGTTTCCTCCGGGTACTCCGGTTTCCTCCCAAACTCCAAAGACATGCTGGTAGGTTAATTGGCTCCTGTCTAAATTGGCCCTTGTATATGAATGTGAGTTAGGGGCTTTAGATTGGACGCCCCTTGAGGGTCAGGGACCTTAGATTGGACGCCCCTTGAGGGTCAGGGACCTTAGATTGGACGCCCCTTGAGGGGCAGGGACCTTAGATTGGACGCCCCTTGAGGGGCAGGGACCTTAGATTGGACGCCCCTTGAGGGTCAGGGACCTTAGATTGGACGCCCCTTGAGGGTCAGGGACCTTAGATTGGACGCCCCTTGAGGGTCAGGGACCTTAGATTGGACGCCCCTTGAGGGTCAGGGACCTTAGATTGGACGCCCCTTGAGGGTCAGGGACCTTAGATTGGACGCCCCTTGAGGGTCAGGGACCTTAGATTGGACGCCCCTTGAGGGTCAGGGACCTTAGATTGGACGCCCCTTGAGGGTCAGGGACCTTAGATTGGACACCCCTTGAGGGTTAGGGACCTTAGATTGTACACCCCTTGAGGGTTAGGGACCTTAGATTGGACGCCCCTTGAGGGTTAGGGACTGATGTGAATGTACAATATATATGTAAAGCGCGGCGTACATTGACAGCGCTATATAAGTACCTGAAATAAAGTCGTAAGGTTAAACGAGTGCAAAAAATAAACAACGCAAACACCGCCTCTGGCATTGAAAGGGTAAAAAAAAAAGCTGCTATACCATGACTTCTATGGTACATAGAGGGATGGACAAATCTATAGTGACAGATTTTCCTTTCTAACCAATATCCCAAATTAAAATTGCTGCCTTTTTGTGAGTTTATAATGTGTGTTACAACAAATATTGGTGGCACAGAGGTTGTCACCATGTTTTTTGGCCTTTCCAAGGTCACCTGTGGAAATTTTCTGTGTGTCCCTGGATGACTTCATTCCTCTCAGCCTTGTATCGGCTCCCTGCCAAGACAACCCCACAACAGCGGGTGCTGCCAGCACGTATCCAGGACACAGCACAGCTCCAGCCAGTTACAGAAGACAATGAAGGGAGTCGCTGCACAGGAGCTCAGACAGGAAGCTGGAGATGCTCCCCTAGCTGAGTGTAAACAATCGCTGGAGCTCATTATATATGCAGAGGATTAGTTACTAAACATCACCTGACTCATTCTGCCGGCCCCTCCGCTGATCACCAACACGGTGTGTGTGTTCATACACATCAAGAGCAAAACTACCGCTATGACGGTTCAAGAACCATCCAGACCGCTGAGCGCCAAATGGAAGAGATCGTTTAACTCTTTCGCTGCCAGAACTGGTTTTGCACATGTTTAACCACTTGCCCTGCAGAGGATTAAACCCCCCCCCCCTCCCCTTCCTGGCCAGGTCATTTTTTTGCAATATGGCGCTGCATTACTTTAACTGACAGTTGCGCAGTCATGCAACATAGCACACAAAATTAAATTTATGTCCTCTTTTCCCCCACAAACGGAGCTCTCTTTTGGTGGCATACGACTGCCTCTGCATTTATTTATTGCACAACAAAAAAAGACCGCCAATTTGAGGGAAAAAAAAAAAGCAAAAGAAAAAAAAGCAAAACAAAAACAAAAAAAAAAAACACAAAAAAAACACACACAAAACAAACAATATTTTTTACTTTTTGCTATAAAATATATCAAGTTAAAAAAAACAAAAATCAATTAAATTGTCAAATTTAGGCCAAAATGTATTCTGCTACATGCTAATTTAGCTCTAGAGCAAATTTTTGCACTCTGAGTGCTCTAGAGCGGAGTTAGCACATTTTTTTTTTGCTAAAAATTAAGTTACCGTATTTTCCGGCGTATAAGACTACTTTTTAACCCCTGGAAATCGTCTACAAAGTCGGGGGTCGTCTTATACGCCGGGTGCTGGGCTGAAACCTTACCGTACTTCCGTGCTGACGCTTCTGCGCATGTCTTCGGCAGCAGTAGACGATCGCGGATCACCGTAGCTCGCAGAACTGCATGAGACGTCGGATGCAGCAGTGCTCGATTGAGCTTGACTGAAACTGTGATATGCAGAGAAGGGATACACATCGGGTAGCGGCTTCTGCGCATGTCACAGTTTCAGTCACGATCAATCGAGCACTGAACGGCTGCATCCGACGTCTCATGCAGTTCTGCGAGGAATGGTGATCAGCGATCGTCTACTGCTGCCGAAGACATGCGCAGAAGCGTCAGCTCGGAAGTACCGGTATGGCACTGCTGCATCCGACCTTGTCCCCTTCATTTCTATGAGATACGGTAATTACCGTATTTGCTGGCGTATAAGACGACCCCCCTACTTTTCCTGCTAAAATGTAGTGTTTGGGCTATACTCACCGTATAAGACTACCCCTCTTCCAATGCACACCAGTGGGAGGAATAGTGCCCCATCATTGGTGTCAGTGGGAGGAATAGTGCCCCATCATTAGTGTCAGTGGGAGGAATAGTGCCCCATCATTGGTGTCAGTGGGAGGAATAGTGCCCCATCATTAGTGTCAGTGGGAGGAATAGTGCCCCATCATTGGTATCAGTGGCAGGAATAGTGCCCCATCATTGGTGTCAGTGGGAGGAATAGTGCCCCATCATTGGTATCAGTGGGGGGAATAGGTGCCCCATCATTGGTATCAGTGGCAGGAATAGTGCCCCATCATTGGTGTCAGTGGGAGGAATAGTGCCCCATCATTGGTGTCAGTGAGGGGTGGAATAGTGCCCCATCATTGGTGTCAGTGAGGGGTGGAATAGTGCCCCATCATTGGTGTCAGTGGGGGGGAGGAATAGTGCCCCATCATTGGTATCAGTGGGAGGAATAGTGCCCCATCGTTGGTGTCAGTGGGAGGAATAGTGCCCCATCATTGGTGTCAGTGGGAGGAATAGTGCCCCATCGTTGGTATCAGTGGGAGGAATAGTGCCCCATCATTGGTATCAGTGGGAGGAATAGTGCCCCATCATTGGTATTAGTGGGAGGAATAGTGCCCCATCGTTGGTATCAGTGGGAGGAATAGTGCCCCATCATTGGTATCAGTGACACCAATGATGGGGCACTATTCCTTCCACTGAGACTTGCTGACCCTGTTCTCGTATGGTGCTGCTGCAGCCAGCATATGTGGTTGCAGCAGCACCTCTACACAGCACACTTACCTGCTGCTCCGGCACTCAATTTTCGCGGGGCCGCTCGGCTCCGCCCCCTCGCCGGTGATTGGCCGCCTGTGTGCCTTTCCTGAGCTACAGTTCTGGCGGCCAATCACCGGTGAGGAGCGGAGCCGAGCAGCCGCACGAACATCCAGTGGCCGAACTGAAGGAGACGCCGCGCTTCCTGGACCGGATCGTCGTGGGACTGGATCCAGGTAAGAGACATCAGCCCCTGCAAACCCCTGTACTTAATGCCGCAGCCCCCCTAACATGTGTACCGGCGTATAAGACGACCCCCGACTTTTGAGAAGATTTTCAAGGGTCAAAAAGTCGTCTTATACGCCGGCAAATACGGTAATT
This sequence comes from Staurois parvus, assembly GCF_062004578.1. Taxonomy (NCBI): domain Eukaryota; kingdom Metazoa; phylum Chordata; class Amphibia; order Anura; family Ranidae; genus Staurois; species Staurois parvus. Next base: position 33,873 of record NW_028319836.1, read on the forward strand.
ATTAATATTATAATGTGGCAGTTTTGTGCAATTTATGGTACCGCTCGGATCATCTTGGAGACAGGCAGGGCTGGGCAGGCAGGGAGAGCTGACCCACCCAATCCAAGCAGGCTTTGTATGCAGTGTGCACAGAAAATACTGGTACATCGCTTGCCGTGATTGGTTGGTAGAGGGGTAGTCTTATACGGCGAGTATAGCCCAACCTATATTTTAACAGGAAAAGTAGGGGGGTCGTCTTATACGCCGGAAAATACGGTACCTAAACCCCCAACAAATCTATACATTTTCAAAAAGCAGAGGCCATGTAGAATAGAAGGATGATTGTTGCAATTTTTTTTTATGTCACATGATATTTGCACAACTGTTTATTAAAAACAAATTTTCAGGAAAAAAAAAAATTGAAATAAATTTTTAGTGCATGGACGGACACACACGCACGTTTAGTAAAATATAAAAGATTACGGTTGTGCCAAGTAAATCAATACCAAGCATGCCAAGTCTTAAAATTGTAAGCACCCGTGATATTGCAAGCAAAAAAAACAAACAAAAAACAAACAAAAAAAAACTAAAGCACCCAAAAAAATCTCCATAGGCGGCTCGTTCATTCTAATTTGATGACCTGTAGAAATCTTTTAAACAGGAGCTCTTTTGCTAGAATTATTGTTCTCACTCCGACGTTCACGGTGATGTGTCACATGTGTGGTGCAACCGCAGTTTACATACGCATGGACACCGTGGCGCGCATTTACACGTGTGCAGGGCAATGTGGGTTACTGCATTTTTTTTTAACATACATTTAATTTCTCTTTATATTTTTATTTAAAACATTTTTCTTTTTTTTTACTTTATTGCTGTCACAAGGGGTTAATGAACTTTATAGCATTGGGCAGGTGACAGGTAATCTTTTTGAAGACATCAGGGGTCAACTTGTGTCTCATAAAAGTGCAGCGCTAAAACATCTCAAATAAAATAAATATTGTGACAGTTTGTGGTAAAGTGCTTGACACAGGAGTTGATGGTGACTTCAAACTTCAGTGGCGTGCCAAGAAGATATAGTAAAAATACACACTCACCAGATGCGTATCTTTAAATATGCATGTAAAATGATACAACCAGAGATCCCCCTTTAAAAAGGAGCCATCTAACACTTGTTTTTGAGGAGGGAGCTACTCAATTACTGGCTGACAAGCGTCCATCCATTAAGGAGGCCTCTGGCTTGATCCTATCTGCACCCACCAAGGGAGACATCTGTATACCACCCAGGACGGATGATAATCCGTTAATACAGCACAACCCATCCATTCCATCCTGAGAGGGGGACCTCTGGTTATATCATTTTACATGCATATTTAAAGATACGCATCTGGTGAGTGTGTATTTTTACTATATCTTCTTGGCACGCCACTGAAGTTTGAAGTCACCATCAACTCCTGTATCAAGAACTTTACCACAAACTGTCACAATATTTATTTTATTTATTTGAGATAATGTTTTAGAGCAGCGCTTATGAGATATTAGTTTGAGGTTTTTACTTGGTTACCTTTATGTTCTATAGCTGCTAGATCTAAAAGCGCTCACTGATTCTATTTTATTGTAGGGGTCAATTTGTGATGAACAGTTCTCTCATTATTATTATTATACAGTATTTATAAAGCGCCAATAGTTCGCTCAGCGCTGCACATTACAAAGGGGGACAGAACATGTGACAGAATACCAATACAATGCAAAACATGAGGGGATCGAGGGCCCTGCTCCTTGGAGCTTACAATCTAGGAGGGAGGGGATAGTGGTACAGGAGGAGATAGCTGTGGGGGATGGAGTGGTAGGAAGAGTGGAGGAGGTCGGTCAAGTTAGCAGCGGGTGGGGTAGGCTTCCCTGAAGAGATGGGTTTTCAGGGTGCGCCTAAAGGAGAGGAGAGTAGGTGATAATCTGATGGGTTGGGGCAGGGAGTTCCAGAGGATGGGTGACACCCTGGAGAAGTCCTGGAGGCGGGCATGGGGGGGAGACCAGGGAACTAGAGAGAAGGAGGTCTTGTGAGGAGCGGAGTGTGCGTGTTGGGCGGTACTTGGATATTAGGTCAGTGATGTAGTTCGGGGCAGTATGGTGGACGGCTTTGTACATCAATGTTAGGATTTTGAATTTGATCCGTTGCGCAATCGGAAGCCAGTGGAGGGATTGGCAGAGGGGGGTGGAGGACACTGAGTGGAGGTCAGTGGAGGGATTGGCAGAGGGGGGTGGAGGACACTGAGTGGAGGCCAGTGGAGGGATTGGCAGAGGGGGGTGGAGGGCACTGAGTGGAGGCCAGTGGAGGGATTGGCAGAGGGGGGTGGAGGGCACTGAGTGGAGGTCAGTGGAGGGATTGGCAGAGGGGGGTGGAGGACACTGAGTGGAGGTCAGTGGAGGGATTGGCAGAGGGGGGTGGAGGACACTGAGTGGAGGCCAGTGGAGGGATTGGCAGAGGGGGGTGGAGGGCACTGAGTGGAGGCCAGTGGAGGGATTGGCAGAGGGGGGTGGAGGGCACTGAGTGGAGGCCAGTGGAGGGATTGGCAGAGGGGGGTGGCGGAGATGGAGCGGTTGGAAAGGTGAATGAGTCTGGCAGCCGTATTCAGGATGGACTGAAGCGGGGATAGCCAGCGGCGAGGCAGGCCAGTGAGGAGGGAGTTGCAGTAGTCGAGTCGTGATATGATGAGGGAGTGGATGAGCCGTTTAGTGGTTTCTGGGGTTAGGAACGTGCGGATTTTGGCGATGTTGCGGAGGTGGAGTCTGCATGTTGCAGAGGTGGAGTCTGCATGTTGCAGAGGTGGAGTCTGCATGTTGCAGAGGTGGAGTCTGCATGTTGCAGAGGTGGAGTCTGCATGTTGCAGAGGTGGAGTCTGCATGTTGCAGAGGTGGAGTCTGCATGTTGCAGAGGTGGAGTCTGCATGTTGCAGAGGTGGAGTCTGCATGTTGCAGAGGTGGAGTCTGCATGTTGCAGAGGTGGAGTCTGCATGTTGCAGAGGTGGAGTCTGCATGTTGCAGAGGTGGAGTCTGCATGTTGCAGAGGTGGAGTCTGCATGTTGCAGAGGTGGAGTCTGCATGTTGCAGAGGTGGAGTCTGCATGTTGCAGAGGTGGAGTCTGCATGTTGCAGAGGTGGAGTCTGCATGTTGCAGAGGTGGAGTCTGCATGTTGCAGAGGTGGAGTCTGCATGTTGCAGAGGTGGAGTCTGCATGTTGCAGAGGTGGAGTCTGCATGTTGCAGAGGTGGAGTCTGCATGTTGCAGAGGTGGAGTCTGCATGTTGCAGAGGTGGAGTCTGCATGTTGCAGAGGTGGAGTCTGCATGTTGCAGAGGTGGAGTCTGCATGTTGCAGAGGTGGAGTCTGCATGAGTTTGTTAAAGATTGGACTTGGGGCTGGAAGGATAGGTTGGAGTCCAGAATGACACCAAGTACTCCGGCCTGCGGGGCGGGTTTGATGGTGGCGTTGTTGGATGTGACGGAGAAGTCAGTGGGGGGTGGTGTCCGGGCTGGGGGGGGGGGGGGAAGACGAGAAACTCGGTTTTGGAGAGGTTCAGTTTAAGGAAGTGGAGTGACATCCAGTCTGATATGTCGCTCAGTAGGTATGTGATTCGGGCGGAGACTGAGGGGGTGAGGTGGGGGGTTGAGAGATAGATTTGTGTGTCGTCGGCATAGAGGTGGTAGTTGAAGCCGTGAGAGTGTATGAGTTGGCCAAGGGAGGAGGTGTAGATGGAGAAGAGAAGGGGCCCGAGGACAGAGCCTTGAGGGACCCCAACAGAGAGGGGGGGTGAGGGGGAGGTGGTAGCATTATAGGTAACGCTGAAAGAGCGTTGTGACAGGTAGGATGAGAGCCAGGAGAGAGCAGAATCTCTGAGGCCGAGGGAGTGGAGTTTTTTTACTTAGAACATGCGAAGAGCTGAACTTGTAGTAGTAAGTGGCACGTGTGTCCTATTACAGATAGGCCGCACACATGTGGGCCAGAGACTGTTAAATCAAGATGGCAGAAAGCAGTGTTAGTGCGTGCATGGAACAGCGCGTGGCGATGAAGTTTCTTGTGAACGAAGGCGAAAAGCCCGCGGATAACTACAGAGAACTTCAAGCACAGTATGGGGATGAGACACTCAGCCACAGAAAGACATATGAATGGTGTAAACGTTTCAAAGATGGCCGTAGGTCAGTCAATGACCATCCCGGCCGTGGTGGCTCCCAGCGCACAGTAGTCATTCCTGTGAACATGCAGCACCAGCACATGGAACGCCTGACCCTGGATAAATCGACGTGTCGTGAAATCAGACAAGAGACGAATCTTTCAGTGGGAACGGCGAACACAATCATTCACGAATGTCCTAGGACGGTTCAGGCGTACCAAAAAAAAAAAATCTATGCTGAAGCTTTCCAGGCATTAAACGCGGTTATAAGTGTAGAAATGTAGCAGGGGAGGATGTCAAATAAATGCAGTTTCCACTCCTAGAAATTTGTTTATTATCTAAACTCAAAAGTCCCGGTTTGTTTTGAAGGCCCTTCCTATATTTTCTGAAAGCAGACACACTGTACAATAAATAGCTGTAGTTCCAATTTTTGTTATTTGCGCAACAGTTAATGAAATGCAAAATTTCAGTTAAAAAAAAAAAAAAAAAACAAACACTAAAATTAAATTTTAGGGCACATAAATGAAACATATTACTCAATTTTTTGGTAGACTATAATAGAGGAGGATGCATCGAGAAAATAGACACCCAACATGTCAAGCCTTAAAAGTGCATGCGCCTGTGAAATGGTGACAAGGGAACCTATATTTTCCATGGGCGACCCCATAACAGCCCCCACAGGTCATCAGTTTGAAGGGAGATCAATAATTCTGGGCCCTTTATTCATGAGAAAACGCTAGTGTGAACAGTGATATGTAACATGAATCACAGCCAGGATTTCTGTGTGTAGGTACCCCTGACACATCTATTTATTTACATTCATGTGTGCATGTCAGGGAGACTCCAAACTCTGGAGGGGGGGTTGGGTGTAACCAATTTATTTTTTTTCCCCACTAAACTATTTTTCACCACACAGGGGGCAAAGTTTTTTTTTTTTCAGTGATGTGTTAGGTTTAAATGAAAAATCAGCTGTAAAAAAAAAAAAAGATCATGGCATACTAGCTGAAGAAAGGGACACCAGGACCCGGACCTGAGGCTTTACACACGGATTCAGGTCATTAAACTTCCACCTGGCAGTACTCAGGTCGTTCGTTCGAATCCCAACCATGGCACCACCTGCCTGGAGTTTGCATGTTCTCCCTGTGCGGGTTTCCTCCGGGTACTCCGGTTTCCTCTCACACACCAAAGACATGCTGGTAGGTAAATTGGATCCTGTGTAAATTGGCCCTAGTATGTGTATGTATGAATGAGTTAGGGACCTTAGATTGGACACCCCTTGAGGGTCAGGGACCTTAGATTGGACACCCCTTGAGGGTCAGGGACCTTAGATTGGACGCCCCTTGAGGGTCAGGGACCTTAGATTGGACGCCCCTTGAGGGTCAGGGACCTTAGATTGGACGCCCCTTGAGGGTCAGGGACCTTAGATTGGACGCCCCTTGAGGGTCAGGGACCTTAGATTGGACGCCCCTTGAGGGTCAGGGACCTTAGATTGGACGCCCCTTGAGGGTCAGGGACCTTAGATTGGACGCCCCTTGAGGGTCAGGGACCTTAGATTGGACGCCCCTTGAGGGTCAGGGACCTTAGATTGGACGCCCCTTGAGGGTCAGGGACCTTAGATTGGACGCCCCTTGAGGGTCAGGGACCTTAGATTGGACGCCCCTTGAGGGTCAGGGACCTTAGATTGGACGCCCCTTGAGGGTCAGGGACTGATGTGAATGTACAATATATATGTAAAGCGCTGCGTACATTGGCGCTATATAAGTACCTGAAATAAATTAGCAGGAAGGAGAGATCCGGGAATGATTGTGGCAAAACCCGGCTGCGTGAAAGCAATCTAATGCAGCTCCCTGTGGTTAGGAGCGGCCACTGGCCCCCCCGCACTACAATGACCACTCGCTGGCGGCCGCAGCTATTCACAGCGCACAGCTGTTAACCCCTCACCTACCGGGCACTAGCACCCCTTTCCTGCCCAGGCCAAATTTCAGTTTTAAGCTCTGTCGCAATTTGAATGACAATTGCATGGTCATGCAACACTGTACCCATAGGAAATGGTTATTTTTTTCACACAAATAGAGCTCTTTTGGTGGTATTTACTTGCCACTGGGGGGTTTATTTTTTATGCAAAAAAAAAAAAAAAAAAGTTTGTTTCTATTATAAAATTTTGCAAACCGGTAATTTTTCTCCTTCACTGATGTGCGTTGATGAGGCTGCACTGATAGGTGGCACTAATGATGTGGGACTGCTGGGCACCGATCAAGGTACTGATCATCAGTGGCCCTGATGATCGGTGCTGATCCCCGTACTGACAACTGCCGGTTCTCGGCAGTACTTTCCTGACACGTGAGGAAAGTGCAGCTGAGAACCGGCAATCACATTTCCCGGTGACCAGTGTGTCATTGGACACGGATGATCACGTGATAAAAGGCCGCTGTGATTGGCCTTTTACCATACCACATGAACAGCTGTGTCTGTAAAACACTGTGATCACAGAGATTGCCGGGGGCGCGCAGGAGAGCGTGTTCTGGGAGGACATCATACGACGCCCTCCCAGAACTGGCTGGCCGCAGTGAAGCCTTCATTGGGCTGAGGTTGGCAAGTGGCTAAAGCGCGTCCAGCAACGATCATCGCAGGTAGTCACCATAGTGTGGTCGCCATAGTGATCGGGCCGGTGGCTGCACTAGCCACAGAGCTGAAGCAGGAATCTGGTTCTTGATGCTACAATTTGCATTGGCCTTAACAGGAGGTGTCAGTGTAGCCTTACACACACTCCTGGTGTCTGCTGTGTGAGAACCTCCCTCCCCTCCCCCATCCCCCTCCTCCCGCCACCACTGACACATAGCGGTAAAAGCAGCAAGTACCTTACAATGATGATCCCGACTGATGCAAACCATCCATGTCATTTACTATCCAGCTAATCTCCCTTTGACATGTAAGGGGTGCCCCCAACATGAGGTAAAGGATTATTTTATTGAAATAATTTTTTGTGGGGAAAAAAAAAAAAAAATAGAAATTCTCCTTTGCAGTGGGACTGCTCACACAGCAAGGGTTAGCTGCTCATTTAGAAGGTGAATGTAAAAAAAACACTAAAAACTTACCTGATCCTCCACTTTCCTGACAGACAGCACACCCCTATGCTCCGGCAGTGGACTGCCCTTGCTGTTCTCGCATCCAAAGCAGGGATATGGACCCTGCATCGATCATGGATGTCACAGGACCTTAGACTGCCGGAGCATAGGGAAAGGGAGCAGTCTAGCAGGAACAAGAAGCAGAGGATCAGGTGAGTAAATCTACTTCTCCATTCCTCTTAGACGTAAACTAGATCTTCATGTGTACAGGAACCAAACATTTCCAACACTTTATAAAATACATTGTACATGTAAATAGCAGCAGCCTCCTTGTTCTTCTCAAGGCAACAAAGTGCTCTGACCAAATGAAGACCAGGGTAATTCTGACATTGTTCATGTACAGGTAGAAATCCGCTTTTTTTTTTATTTAAAAAAAAAAAAGAAAAAATGACTGAGCCCCAAACATTTTTATGAACGCCCTAAAACAGGGGTAGGCAAACTGCGTGTCCCAAAAGACTATGTGGAGAGAGGGAGGGAGGACACCTTCTGCTTCCGATCGCCTAGGCCAGGGGTAGGCAACCTGCGGCTCTCCAGCTGTTGCAGGACTACAAGTTCCATCATGCCTCTGCAAGTCATAGCTGAAACTGTCAGTTTTGTAACACTGCAATGCCTCATGGGAAATGTAGTTCCGCAACAGCTGGAGAGCCGCAGTTTTCCCACCCCTGCCCTAGAGCAGTGGAGTTACACTGGCGGCCCTCCCGCTGTTGCGGAACTACATGTCCCATGAGGCATTGCAAAGCTGAGCGTTACAAGCATGACTGCCACAGGCAGAGGCATGATGGGACTTCCGCAACAGCTGGAGAGGCACCGGTTTGACACCCCTGCCCTAGAGAATAAAACGGTGGCTGTTGCAGTCCGTCACACAATAATTGTGTAGCCGTTTACCAAACACAAATTTCCAGGAAAGAATACATTTCTATGAATTTAGTGCACACCGGACACATTCTACCCCTTTTTTGGGACAATATAAAACATGTTGATATCTTACATGTGGGCGTTATGTAAGAACCCATCAAGGTATTTTGATATTTGCCCAACTCCTCCCAAGAGGACGCCTGAGGGGAGCACTGACACAGGGTGCTGGGATGTTTTCAGGAAGTTGTGTATAAGCACCCTGCCAGCCCCTCCCACCAGCCATGATCTGCATGCATTGTAGAGAGAGGCAAAGAGACCCAGCAATGACATCAACTGACCTAATGAAAATGTAAAAGCTTTAATTTATGGTGATTGGGGGGGGGGGGGGGGGGGGGAGAACCAGGGAAGACAAAACGTAAGTGGATTAAACATCAGCTTTATTATAATGCAAAGTCTGCCTTGTTTGCGTTTGCAAATGAAGTCCAATCCCAGAGAGGTTGAATGGTTACCTTGGTGCAACGGATTTGCTTGTAGATTTCTGTCTGTTGTCTTATCCGAAACTCTAGGTCAGAAACCTGAGCCTGCAACCAGGTCCAACGACAGATGATGGCCGCTCGCTCCACCGCCCACCTCCATTCTGAATGCTGGTTAGACCTGCGGAGAAACCAGACACATTCGGTTTTATATGGAGTCTAGTCTACCAAGACACAGCAAGTCATTAATACACAAAGCAATGACAGGGATGTTGGGAGAAATGACATCTGGTATGTGGTCTGCATAAAGCCATGTTCACTTTTTCGTTCAACTAGTGGGCTGAACAAAAAAAAAACAAAAAAAAAAAAAAACCAAAACACAAACCTGATAGACCTCCCCATCCCCAATACACTGGTTGAATGAAGATCAATCTGCCGCACATAACCAAAAGTTGACTGATACCGGCTCAACTAGCAGATATTTGCCGTGTGTGCCGGTATTAAAGTACTTGTAAAGGTTACTTACCTTAAGGCATTCTGTGCATTACGGTAAAAAAACCTTTTGGGTGCAGCTCTCCCCCCAGCCCCCTACTTACCTGAGCCCGATGTCGATGCGGCACCGCTTCACTCGCCTCCTGCGGCTGGCAATCCAATCCGGCAATAAGGGAAAGGAAGAGGGGGGACAGAAGCACACCATGTGTCAATAGATGCACACAGAGTGACTCAAGATCGAACCTGCATGAGGCGCCCTCCCACATAGCATGCAGCTTGCTATGGGAGCACTTGGTGGGGGGAGAGGGGAAAGGAACCAGGAGTGCCAGCGGGGGACCCCACAACAGGAAGATTGAGGATGCTCTGTGCAAAACCATTACACAGAGCAGATAAGTATTATTATACAGGATTCACATAGCGCCAAAGGTTTGCGCAGGGCTTTACAAGGTGGGGGCTAACAGTAGTTACAATACAATACAGGAGTCGTCAGAGGGCCCGGCTCATTAGATCTTATGACCCAAGTATGACATATGTGACAACCACTTGCCCTCCAGAGGATTTACCCCTATCACCAGGCCATTGTTTGCAACATGGCGCTGCGTTATTTTGACAATTGCGCAGTTATGCAATGCTGCACCCAAATTAAATTTATGTCCTCACCCACCCTGCCCCCCAAAATGGAGCTTTATTTTGGTGGTATTTGATTACCGGGTTTTTATTTTTTGAGCTATACACAAAAAATAAAAAAAATTATTTTTATATATCTATATACATCTATAATCTCAATGGCTAAATGGGTAGCACTTCTGCCTGGCAGTACTCGGGTCATTGGTTCGAATCCCAACCACAGCACCATGGGTACTCCAGTTTCCTCCCACACTCCAAAGACATGCTGGTAGGTGAATTGTCTCCTGTCTAAATTGTCCCTAGTATGTGTATGTATGAATGTGAGTTAGAGACTTTAGATTGTACGCCCCTTGAGGGTCAGGGACCTTAGATTGTACGCCCCTTGAGGGTCAGGGACTTTAGATTGTACGCCCCTTGAGGGTTAGGGACTGATGTGAATGTACAATATATATGTAAACCGCTGCATAAAATTGACGGCGCTATACAAATACCTGTAATGAATTAAAAAAAAAATAAATAAATAAATTATAGAATATATATATATATATATATATTTTTTTTTTTTTTTTTTATTTCATTTTAATTTTTTTACAACACTGGCACTTTGTGTATAGCTCAAAAAAATCTCTTTTTGCTATAAAACTTATCCAGTACAGGGAAAAAAAAACAACAAATTTCTTCATAAATTAAGCCAAAAATGTATTCTGCTACGGGTCTGTGTTTTTTGGGGTTTTTTTTTTTAGCACACACACACCAATTAATCTACATGTATTGGTTTGGTGTATGTGAGAATTCTAGCATCTACAAATAGCGGTATAGATACTGGAATTTTAGTTTTTTTATACTAGAAATGGCGGCGATCAGCAACGGATATAGCGGTATAGCAGGACCGCGGTGGGCATTCTGACACTGGGTGGGAACTGACTGCCAATGACACTAATACAGCGATCACAGCTAATAAAGGACTGACACTGTATTAATGGCACTGGGCAGGAAAGGGTTAACATCTGGGGCAATCAAAGGGTTAACTGTGTGCTGTGTGTGTTTTACTAGGAAAAGATGCTGCTGCGTATTTCTCTTCTGTGCAGAGAAGCACAAAGCAGCATGTTATTGCTGGCAGGAGAGAGACTTGTGTTTACACTCAGGTCTCTCCCCTGTCAGTGTTACTTGGCAATCACTGGGTGCCACACACACACACACACACACACACACACACACACACACACACACACCTTTGCACAGCCCTGCAGAAGTATTTCTGCTATATGGTGGGGGACAAATTGGTTTAAAAAAAAAAAAAAAATGATTTTAATGCAAACAGAAGTGTTTACAAATATCCAGTATACAGGGCAGTTCGGTGTATAAAATCTGGAAGACAATAAAAAGTACAAACGGTCATTCATGTTTCATGCTGGGAAACTATGAACTAGTGTTAAATCTTCCACCAACCACACAATGAGGGAGAAGAGTCAGGAGACATCACAAGACTCACTGCAGTTCAGTACAGAGGCTCAGCGCTGTCCTGGGGAACATTACTGTAACACCACATTCCCCGCATGGAACTTGACCTCAACAAGTCATGTTTACATCTGCCAGGAAACCCGCCAATATTTCTAGCAACTCTACAAATGGAAAAAAAGTAAAAACTATATGCGTCCAACTGACCAAGACAAAGCTGAAGACTGAAACTAGAACATCCCATCTGAACTTGTACCACATCAAATTAAACTGTACAGCACAGAATTACGTTTAACCATTTCCCTATCACAGCTGTTTCTGCATTTTTTACACGCTTAGAAAAAAAAAAAATATATATATATACCTGAAGATTACACATTTCCCCCATACACACTATATTGCCAAAAGTATATAGGAATTCTTTGCCATGAGGTGCCATGTTGAACTTCCAGTGACCAGTATGAGTGAGAACGATAACACCAAAAGTAACCCATCCGCTCCCCATTCACACCTGAGACCTTGTAACACTAATGAGTCACATGACACCGGGGAGGGAAAATGGCTGATTGGGCCCAATTTGGACCTTGTCACTTAGGGGTGGAGTCACTTTTGTTGCCAGCGGTTTAGACATTAATGGCGGTGTGTTGAGTTATTTTGAGAGGACAGCAAATTTACGTTATTATTCAGTATTTATATAGCGCCAAAGGGTGTGCTCAGCGTTGTACAGTAGCGGGGGGGACATAACATGAGACAAGACAGAAACAATACACTACACGAGGGGATCGAGGGCCCTGCACTTTGGAGCTTACAATCTAGGAGGGAGGGGATGGTGGCACAGGAGGAGATGGCTGTGGGGGATGGAGTGGTGGGAGGAGTGGAGGTTAGTTGTTAGGTGAGGGTGGGGTAGGCTTCCCTGAACAGAAGGCTTTTCAGGGTGCGCCTGAAGGTGGAGAGGGTAGGTGACATTCTGATGGATTGGGGTAGGGAGTTCCAGAGGATGGGGGAAGTCCGGGCGTGGGAGGAGGAGACCAGGGAGCTAGAGAGTAGGAGGTCCTGTGAGGAGCGAAGGGCACGGGTAGGGTAGTATTTGGGTATCAGGTCAGTTATGTAGTTTGGGGCAGCGTTGTGAATGGCCTTGTAGGTCAGGGTTAGCAGTTTGAATTTGATGCGTTGGGCAACCGGGAGCCAGTGGAAGGATTGGCAGAGGGGGGAGGCAGATGTGGAGCGCTTGGTGAGGTGGATGAGTCTGGCCGCTGAGTTCATTATAGACTGGAGTGGGGATAGCGTTCGTTTGGGTAGGCCAGTGAGGAGGGAGTTGCAGTAGTCCAGGCGTGAGATGATGAGGGAGTGTACGAGTTGTTTGGTGGTGTCTGGGGTGAGGAATGTGCGTATCTTGGAGATGTTGCGGAGGTGGAGCCTGCAAGATCTAGACAGCAGGATAGTTGGATATGGGGTAGGAAGGAGAGGTGGGAGTCCAGGGTGACACCCAGGACTTTGGCGTGTGGGGTGGGAGAGATGGTGGCATTGTTAGTAGTGATGGAGAGGATGGGGGGGGGGGGGGGGGAAAGAGACCAGGAGCTCGGTTTTGGATAGGTTATACAAGCTGTACACTGACTACGTCACATTGTAGCAAAGTGTCATTTCTTCAGTGTTGTCACATGAAAAGAGAGAATCAAATTTCCAAAAATGTGAGGGGGGGACTCACTTCTGGAAGATACTGAGATATATATATATATATATATATATATATATATATATATATATATACACATACACACATATATATACACACACACACATACATATATACACACACACACACACACATACAGTCATGGCCGAAATTGTTGGCACCCTTGATATTTCTCCAGGAAATCATGTATTTCTCACGAAACGTATTGCATTAACACATGTTTTGCTATACACATGTTTATTCCCTTTGTGTGTATTGGGACAAAACAAAAAAAGGGAGGAAAGAAAGCAAATTCGACATAATGTCACACAAACCTCCAAAAATGGGCTGGACAAAAGTATTGGCACCCTTTCACAACTGCGGATAAATAAGAATGTTACAAGCATGTGATGCTCCTGTAAACTCACCTGGGGCAAGTAACAGGTGTGGGCAATATAGAAATCACACCTGAAAGCAGATAAAAAGGAGAGACGTTCACTTAACCTTTGCATTGTGTGTCTGTCTGTGCCACACTAAGCATGGACAACAGAAAGAGGAGACGAGAACTGTCTGAGGACCTGAGAACCAAAATTGTGGCAAAATATCAACAATCTCAAGGTTACAAGTCCATCTCCAGAGAACTAGATTTGCCTTTGTCCACAGTGCGCAACATTATCAAGAAGTTTGCAACCCATGGCACTGTAGCTAATCTCCCTGGTCGTGGACGGATGAGGAAAATTGATGAAAGATTGCAACGCAGAATAGTCCGGATGGTGGATAAGCAG
>NW_028319836.1:50000-75000 GCF_062004578.1 Staurois parvus
CCGCCACCAGGAGTGTGTGTAAAATCCCCCGCTGTCAGGTGCTTATGACATACGGGTGAAAGGGTTAAAAAATAAGGCTGTATGTCTATCCAGTGTATTGGAGGGGGATCGGTTATCACACACTTCACAGCATACAGCAAAGAGCAGAGTGTAATCTGCAATCTGAGTGGAGGGAATGGACACACCCCACTACACATTCTCATACGTAAACATGCATTGCTGGGGCTGTCAATCACCTGCTGTGTACTGAAGGTGGGGGGGGCTGTCTGCTTGGTGTGAGCATAGACCAGGGGTGGGCAACTGTGGCCCTCCAGCTATTGGTGAACTACAAGACCCATCATGCCTCTGCCTTTGGGAGTCATGCTTGTAACGGCCAGTTTTGCAATGCCTCGTGGGACTTGTAGTTCTACAACAGCTGGAGGACCACAGTTGCCCACCCCTGGCATAGACCATCAGAGGAATATTACAGCAGCCCAAAATCACACTTCTACAAGTACACACTATGGAAGGATATTATTATTATACAGTATTTATAAAGCGCCAATAGTTCGCTCAGCGCTGTACATTACAAAGGGGGACAGAACATGTGACAGAACAATACCAATACAATGCAAAACATGAGGGGATTGAGGGCCCTGCTCCTTGGAGCTTACAATCTAGGAGGGAGGGGATGGTGGCACAGGAGGAGATATCTGTAGGGGATGGAGTGGTAGGAAGAGTGGAGGAGGTCGGTCAAGTTAGCAGGGGGTGGGGTAGGCTTCCCTGAAGAGGTGGGTTTTCAGGGTGCGCCTAAAGGAGAGGAGAGTAGGTGATAATCTGATGGGTTGGGGCAGGGAGTTCCAGAGGATGGGTGACACCCTGGAGAAGTCCTGGAGGCGGGCATGTTTTGTTTGTTTTTATTGCAGAGGTTTACAACCATTTTAAATTATTGAAGTCGAGATATGCTTGATAGCCAGGAAACCTGCATTTTCAGGAAAGTGCATCTCCCAGCCTACACACTTCCCCCATAAATATTACAGGCTGGAAATATCCAAAATGTTATTTATGGTTTACCGTCACAAAGCGGCGTGTCCCCATACAGAGCCTTATGACATGCTTTGCCTATAAAGCCGTCCCATCGACCTTTTTTTTTCCTCCTCGCTTTCTGCCGCTCTCACCTGAAATGCCACATCTGATGAAGGTAACGTCCCACAAAAAGGCAGAAAGACAATACCATTGCCACATGTGGGGGTGAAATGACAATACTAATCCTCGCAGCAGTTCTATTTCCTGGAAAGAGTGGCGGCTTTATAAATAAACCAGAAAAGGGGAGGCGGGGCCGTCCTTTGTACCGGAGTCTGTGGTGTCATTGCCTCCTGTGCTCTGTGATCATTGCTGATAAATACAGAGAACCATTAGGTGCAGTGCCATCTGCTCATTGCAGGATCCTTATCACAAAGAAAGACTCCAACCCATCCTGACGGCACAGATAGGAAAGCCGATTGTCACAGGCCCACGTCACAGGCCCACGTCACAGGCCCACGTCACTCCCTCTTAGAAAACCGTTTAATGAGACCCGGCCACCAGCATCCTTGTAGCATTTCTTCCTTCCAATAAGGAGTTTTTATTCACTCGCAATGAGTCGATTGCCTGGTGTGGCCCCCTTCCTCCTTGCACTTCATATCCCTCTTCTATTCCGGGAGTATCCAAATACTACATTTGCTGACTCAGCTCTTCCACCCTTTTCCTTCTCTTCTGGGAGTGTCCAATTACTGTCTGTGCTGGCCCAGCTCTTCCACCCCGCCCCTCAACAACCTACACAAACCTCTCTGTAGCTGCCAGAGGGAGGAGTGAATACTACAAAGGGTCACTTGAGAGCCAGCGCCAAGTCTGCTGACATCACTGGGGATGCACCAAAGTTTTGGTCACTGAAACATATCGGCCGAAAATAGCTATCTGCACTATGCAGACAGGAAAAATGTAGCCGATACAGGGGACTGTGTATACTGCAGATGTGGGGGGGGGGGGGGGCAGGAGAGGAGCAGAGTATACAGTGACTGGCTGTCACTATAGGTCAGTGCTGGTTTTAAAATGCAATTTCCGTTTGTTTTTTGCTTTCCTTCACCATAGCTCAGAGAATCAGCTGTCACTTTCCCCGAGCTAAAAGCAACAAAGCTTTTTTTCTTAGTTTCTTTCACGAGCTAAAAGAAACAGTTTCATCCATTCTCTGAGCTACGGTGTGGGAAAAAAAAAAAAAAGCAGGCAATTGCATTTAAAAACAGCACCAAAATATAGTGACAGCAAATGAGAGAGCCTCCCTGTATACACTGCTACCTCAATGTATACACTGCTCCTCTTCTGCCCCGTCCTTGCACACACCTGCCCCCCCTCCCCCTACAAAGATGGCCTGTCACTCATATGCGATCACGTAACTTATGATTTTATTGCCATCACTAAAAATCATAAGTAAAAAAAAAAAAAATTATACGAAAAAGACGAAAAGAGAAAAAAAAAAAACACAAAAGGAAAAAGAAAGAAAGAAAAAGGAAAAAGAAAGAAAAAGGAAAAAGAAAGAAAAAGGAAAAAGAAAGAAAAAGGAAAAAGAAAGAAAAAGGAAAAAGAAAGAAAAAGGAAAAAGAAAGAAAAGGAAAGAGAAAAGGAAAAAGAAAGAAAAGGAAAAAGAAAGAAAAGGAAAGAGAAAGAAAAGGAAAGAGAAAGAAAAGGAAAGAGAAAGAAAAGGAAAGAAAAGAAAAGGAAAAAGAAAGAAAAGGAAAAAGAAAGAAAAGGAAAGAAAAGAAAAGGAAAAAGAAAGAAAAGGAAAAAGAAAGAAAAGGAAAAAGAAGAAAAGGAAAAAGAAAAAGAAGAAACAGAAAAAGAGAAAAATGGAGCCTCCCCACCCCCACACACGCAGACATTTCTGTTTGGTTTTCAGCCATGTGCATTCTGAATTTTCGGCACCAGACTTCTCATTTCAGTGCACCACTAGACATCACATCCAAGATGACAGTCTCAGGCTTTTAGAGGCTACACAAGGAAGGATACGGGAACACAACATACCTAAGAGACAACAAATGTACTATCCTTCGGGAAGGTTTTTGTTGAAGTGAATAGTCTGGTAACAAACCCTCTGCATATCAATACAGATACAAGACACAAATGGTATTTTGCTGGCAGAGTTTCCCACCCACTAGTCTGGAGCTGCCATTCTCTCAGGGTTCCTCCAAAGGCAGTAGGGGTTCCTCGAGTGGCCGGTGACCAATTAAACCCTTCCATGCGATGGGTCTACAGGATTCTGGGCCAATGCCATTTGACAGGACCAGTGGCATAGAACCAACAATATTTTTTTTTCTTTGTAGTTGCTGTTAAGTGTGGAATTCTGACTGCTGACTAATCAATGTAAGTGCCATCTTCTCAGTGACCACCAATGATTGTTTTAGAGGGGTTCCCCGAGACCTGAAAATTACTACAAGGGGTTCCGGTGGAGATAGATGGCTTAGAAAAGTTGGTATTCAGTAGTGGGGGGGGGGGGCTGGAGGGTTTGCTATAGGGACCTAAACTGGTACTAACTCAATACATATGTGCTTGAGGACAAAAAAGGGGGAGGTAACACTTACTCCCCCTGACAATGCCTTAAACCAGGGGTGGGCAACTGTGGCCCTCCAGGTAAGTGGTGACCAGGAACTCGGGGACTGGACAACTGTGGCCCTCCAGGTAAGTGGTGACCAGGAACTCGGGGACTGGACAACTGTGGCCCTCCAGGTAAGTGGTGACCAGGAACTCGGGGACTGGACAACTGTGGCCCTCCAGGTAAGTGGTGACCAGGAACTCGGGGACTGGACAACTGTGGCCCTCCAGGTAAGTGGTGACCAGGAACTCAGGGACTGGACTGAACCGAACATCTTGGGGAGGAAAGGAAAGATCTAGACCAGGGGTGTCAAACCGGTGGCCCTCCAGCTGTTGCGAAACTACAAGTACCATCATGCCTCTGCCTTTGGGAGCCATGCTTGTAACTGTCAGTTTTGCAATGCCTCATGGGACTTTTAGTTCTACAGCAGCTGGAGGGCCACAGTTGCCCACCCCTGCCTTAACCTATCCTGCCATTTTTGTTCAGGCATCATCCAGAGTCACCATCTACTTCTTGGACTGAGGAGCCAGCTGAGAGACGATACAACCAGTAAATGCTGGTACCTGTGAAGTTCTTGACTGTGTTCACAAATGTCTAACACCGATCAGCCCCCTGCTGCCTCCTCTCACCTTGTTCCATGTTGCAGTCTGATCACCGGGTGATGGGAAACCGAGGAAATCCTTCCTCATGCCTGCAGCAGATTAATTGCACCATCTCATCCTAAGCCGCCAACGACTGAAGCTGAATGATTACTATTAATAAAAGGAGATCCTGTTGTCCAAGATTCACTTTAACCTTTTTTACTGCCACCAATTTAAATTTGTAAGCAGCGGGGGAGGGGTGTATATTTTTTATTACCGAAACTGTGCCTTTTGTAAACTGTTCCGCTAATAATCTGACAAAAAAATAAAATGGAACTACCAACATTGTATTCTCCAGGGTCTCCACTAATGTTTGGGGGGTTACATAATGTCAGACCTAAAATGACTCTAAAGGCAGCAATGCATGTAGAGCCAACTGTTTGTTTTGGATAGAGAAAGGTTAGAATCCGCGTTGGGGTTTGTGTGTATTATTGGGTAAATTTCCTTTCACATTCTGACCCAGAGAAGCCAGACGGAGCTGGTGGGAATCTCGTGTCAGTCAGTAGAACTGGCTGTCCCCATAGGATGATTTCACCTTCTCTGGTTCTAGAAGGAACTCGAATTCGGGATTCCTCCTCACTTTCTTGCAACAAATGGTCACAACAAATAAAAAGGGGTGATAAAAAGGGGTGATCGGGACATGGAAAACCAATAACCTTTCCACACTTCCTTCCACAAGAGGAAAAAAAAAAAAGTTATGCTTTGTGCCTAGCAATACTGTCACCCTAGCAGCAGTGTTACCATGGTGACATTGCACTACTTGTAGGGGGGTGATGAATAATTTTTTTTTTTTCTGCATTTACACCCATAAAGCCTGTAAAAGCAATCATTTCTCCTTCTCTCTGCATTCTTGCAGCCATTGAGAACTACTGTGTGAGCTGTGATTGGTCACAGCTCGTCACATGGTACAAGGCTGTTGTGAATAGCCCTACAGACCAGAAACAAATTCTCCTGCGCTCTAGGACCCAGGCGGGTGGCGGATGGATGGAACCAGAACTGGAAAATTCGACCATCGGTGCATATAAAGTTCTGCAGCTCCAAACAAAGCTGAGGAAGCCCGACCAATACTGCAAAGCGAAACAAAAATGAGAAGCGCACCAACCTTGCGCATTACCTCAGTAACCAAAATTAAATACAGAATGATACTCACAAACAGCAAATAAAAAATCAGGCATGTGAGTCCTCAGAGGGACTTAAAAGATAAGGAACCAGCGCGAGTCCCATCACGGGGGTAGACACTCAGTACAGCTGACGCGTTGCGAAGGGCATCCCTTCTTCATCAGAGCAAGGTTGGTGCGCTTCTCGTTTTTGTTTTGTGAATAGCCCTGTACCATGTGACCTCTGACCACAGATTTCACACATAGTAAGCAATGTCAGAAGTGACATCTTGCTTACTACTTTGCATATGATGACTGATTGGCCGACGATTGGTGTTTCACTGTGTCCGGAGAACACAGCAGGCACCGGATCGCAGTGCTGCACACTCCCAGGGAGCGTGCACAAGCAGGGGGCGGGGAGGCAGTTTCTAAACAGCCACCCGACCCTGCACTGCCACCGTACGGCCATTTATATACATGGGCCGGACAGGAGGTGGTTAGCACCTTTTTACAACTGAAGGACAAGTTCACCTTTGGGAACATGTTCCCGCTCCTGCAGCTCTCACCCCCGACCCACCACCCTCCTTGTGACAGTGGACCAGGGATCTTCTCCCAACACTCGCTGTCACAACTTAAAGAGAGCTGCTGTGCGAAGCTACACCCACACGACTGTCATTCATTCATGGTTGACGGGTTGTAGTACTCAATGAACAGCCAGGGCACTGATGGAAGCGCCCTGGTAGTCTCAGCTATGAGGACAGCCTGCAGAAGCCTGACATTGCACCCCCCTATCTGCTGATTGTGAGTGCAAAGCTTTACAAAGCACCTTGGGGGGGGGGGGGGGGGGACTTTTTTTTTTTTTTTTTTTTTAAAGGTGATCATTTAAGGCCAGAGTGGATTTCCCAATATGTTCACAAAAAAAAAGGTAGTGGTAGGACTTTAGATTTCAATAGCGTGGTTTTACATTACACAGGGATGACGAACCAAACAGCTGAAAGAAAATGTACATAAACAGCAAATCACAAACACACAGCAACAACCTGCGAGTCTTGCCATTATGTGCAACCAGCGGATACCACTGAACCCGTTCTGGAGATTAGAAGCAGCAAGCACCCATTTTAAATGTCATTTCCCTCCATCAGGCGTGAATTCAGCACCAACACTTCACAAAGGACGTTTGTTTTACAATATTCATCACGGCCTTAGCCCTCCCTCCTGCTAAACCATCACCACCAGACTGCTGCGTGACCTCAATGCTGAGGCCAGTTCCAGCTCTTCCCCATTAGACCTCAGTGTACAAGATGATGCAAAGCATGTGGGTAGAGGTCATGAGGACCTTTTGTTTCCATAGGAACTGTGATATGATAACCAACCAATAAAAACACATCTGATGTGAACGCAGCTATACAGTTCAGAACGGCAAAAAAGGTACACAAAGTTGGAAGATATTCCCTTCATTGTGCAAACGGCAACATTTGTGTTCGTGAATTTTAATGTGCGCTACTATCAGGACCACCGCGATTTCACAATGCACCCGCCGAACCCCCCCCCCCCATAACGTGGCCTGTAGTGCAATCAAACAGGAGCTAAATAAGACGCCTGTGCAACATTAACCACTCAATGACCAGACCTATTCTGACACTTTGTGTACATGTAAAAATCAGTATTTGCTAGAAAGTTTTAGAGCCCCCAAACTTTATAATCAGAGGCCCCGGAGAATAAAATGATGGGTTTTGCAAGTTATGTCACAAAGTATTTGCTGTTTTTTTCAAACACGGGGGATGACCGGAGACTGCGGACACGGTACAGGGGATGACCAGAGACTGCGGACACGGTACAGGGGATGACCAGAGACTGCGGACACGGTACAGGGGATGACCAGAGACTGCGGACACGGTACAGGGGATGACCAGAGACTGCAGACACGGTACAAGGGATGACCAGAGACTGCGGACACGGTACAGGGGATGACCAGAGACTGCGGACACGGTACAGGGGATGACCAGAGACTGCGGACACGGTACAGGGGATGACCAGAGACTGCGGACACGGTACAGGGGATGACCAGAGACTGCGGACACGGTACAGGGGATGACCAGAGACTGCGGACACGGTACAGGGGATGACCAGAGACTGCGGACACGGTACAGGAGATGACCAGAGAGTGCGGACACGGTACAGGAGATGACCAGAGAGTGCGGACACAGTACAGGAGATGACCGGAGACTGCAGACCTTTGGGGAGGGAGGGGGAGCGGGTACCTTAATTTGACAGGTACCCGCTCCCACTTCCGCGGAGTTGTCCTTCCTTCTTCCTGCGGCGGCTTCTGTGACAGCCGGGTGCCCACTGCACATGCATGAGAAGCACTGCGCTTTGTGAATGGCCCGGCACCTTCTGGGACCCGTCATGTGTCCCAGAAGACACCGGACCATTCACAAAGCGCGGCGCTTCTCACGCATGCGCAGTGGGCACCCGGCTGTCACAGAAGCCGCCGCGGGAAGACTGCAGCGCTGGAGCGAGGAACAGGTAAGGTCCTGCAGGAGAGAAGAGCTGAGCGGCCGGCCCGGTATTCTGACATGGTGGCGGCAGAAATACCGGACTGGCCGCTTTACATTCGCTCCATAAGACGCACTGACATTTTCCCCCCTTTTTTGGGGGGAAAATAGTGCGTCTTATGGAGCAAAAAAATATGGTATATCATATATCTCCCTATTCATTCGGTCTTATCCAACCCTTGGTGATTGCATGGACCGTCACTCGTAAGCAACTTTTTCCATGAATTCTAGAAATTATTTTACAGGGTAGGTTGCCGGGTCTTTCCCCAACCCCCACCAAGCAGGAGATCCCACATGGCCAGGGATGAAACTAGGACAATTTAGACAGGAGCCAATTAACCTACCAGCATGTCTTTGGAGTGTAGGAGGAAACCCACACAGGCACAGGGAGAACGTGCAAACTCCAGGCAGGAGGTGCCATGGTTGGGAATCGAACCCATGACCCAAGTGCTAACCACTAAGCCACTGTGCATTTATTTTTAACATTTATTACACTTTTTTTAGTATTACTTTTATTGCTATTACAAGGAAGGTAAACATCTCTTGTGAAGGCAATAAGCAGTGACAGGCCCTCTTTACTAAGACATCTGGGGTCTATTATACCCCAGATCTCTCCTCTGCCCTTCACAGCATTGCATCAAACCTGAATCGGTTCGATCCGATGCTTTCACAAGCTACAAATAGCTTGCAAAGACCAGAATCTGGGAGGGATGAAATACTTGTTGCTTCCAGTTTCTAATACCATAGTGATGATTGAGGGAGATCCAGTCCCCAATCACCTCTACAGAATGCCAGATTCCCCAGTGGGATGGGAAAGCCCAGAGGATGGCAGGGGGGACCCCCTTCCATCATGTGTAAATGCAATCCAGTGGCTCAGCCACACCTGGGATGATGCCTGTAGCTGTAGGAATCATCCCGGAATACCACTTTGAACCAGCAACGTAAATGTACATTAAATAAATCTTTCAGTAAACTTGATTTACCCTCTAATAAATAATAGTGTATACAAATAAAGTCCAAAAACCAAAAAAAAATCAAAAAACCAAAGTCCAAAATAAAGTCCCAAAAATATTACTTCATAGAAAACAATCTTTATCTGTAATTTCTCAGTTCTTCATATCTTCAAACCATCTTTGTGATATACTTCAAACCAAATCTTCATATACCCTCAGAATAGTATCAAGGGTCTGAGTACTTATTTCCAGCCTTTTATATTCCTTCAGCCTTTCCAGCCACTTCCCACAGACCTCATAAACAGACCAGGGATCAGTATGTGTCATAAAAACTCATAGCACTTTATTATAGCGACTTACATTCAAATAAGATGAAATCAGCTTCCACACCAAAACGGTTTATCCACAATCCTGCCTCTCCTCAAAAGTGTGTAGGTATCCACACCATCCCACTCCCGAAGGGGGAACAGATCGCCTATGGTAGATTTCCAATACCTCAAAACCCCATGAGGATTCCAGGAAGGCACAACCGCGTGTACCAGGATCAAAGATGGCCGCCACCGCACTTCCGGAAGAGCGTCACTACGTCACGTGCCCCGGACGCGTTTCGTCACATCCGGACTTTGTCAACAGGGATCCGTTTTGGTCAACCGTTTTGGTGTGGAAGCTGATTTCATCTTATTTGAATGTAAGTTGCTATAGTAAAGTGCTATGAGTTTTTATGACACATACTGATCCCTGGTCTGTTTATGAGGTCTGTGGGAAGTGGCTGGAAAGGCTGAAGGAATATAAAAGGCTGGAAATAAGTACTCAGACCCTTGATACTATTCTGAGGGTATATGAAGATTTGGTTTGAAGTATATCACAAAGATGGTTTGAAGATATGAAGAACTGAGAAATTACAGATAAAGATTGTTTTCTATGAAGTAATATTTTTGGGACTTTATTTTGGACTTTGGTTTTTGGACTTTATTTGTATACACTATTATTTATTAGAGGGTAAATCAAGTTTACTGAAAGATTTATTTGGTGATATTTGTACTTCAGGGGAAGGATTGTGAAAGTGACTTGATGGGGTATCCTATTTTAAGAAGGATAGTGCTATATGTAGAATAGTAAATGTACATTACACTGTTCAACAGGTAAAAAGTTTTGGGCATAAAATTAGCTAATCTTACATAATTTTGGGGTGCTGAAAACGAAAATGACCCTAAAAAATGTTGATTGGCTCTAGTTTCCATGATATATTCACCCATCTAATGACGTAAGCCATTCAAAATTATGATGCAACTTCAGCTGCATATTGCGCAATTGATACTGGTGACCAATAGAAAATGTCATGTATACTGAGATGATGCAATATTAGCCTTTAATTGCATCACTTCACTGCATAAAAGCTGCAGTATCTGTAGCTGATTGGAGTTCGTCTTTACATTTCGTTTTATGCTTATATAGGCTACTCAGTAATGCCTCGAACTTGTGTGAATAAAGCAGATAATTTCTGCTATATCTGCGGTGAAATAACTTTTATCTCACAAAAAAGGAGGATAACAGGAATGATTAAGAAAGCCTACAACTTGTATTTTGGCTGCAAGATAGGAGACCAGGACAAGAGCTGGGCACCACATATATGCTGCAATTCTTGTGGGACGGCACTGGAGCAATGGTTGAATGGAAAAAAGGCATCTATGCCTTTCGCTGTGCCAATGATTTGGAGAGAGCCAACAGATCATGTTAGTAATTGTTACTTTTGTATGGTGCCTCCAATTGTAAAAGGGCTAAATAAGAAGAAATAGTTATCTGTGCACTATCCAAATATTCCATCGGCAATACGTCCAGTTCCTCATGGAAAGGGGCTACCAATTCCTAAAGCACCAGAATCCTTCGTGGTTGAGTCAAGTGAGGAAGAACCTGAAGCGTGTAGTCACGTGCAGTTGTAAGAGATAGCCCTTTCCTCGAATACAAGAGAAAAGCCAAGAGAAGCAAAACCGACACAAACTGAAGACAAAACTAGTGAGAATCCTAAGTATTAAAATGATTCAACTTAGCTTATGGCTATAATTTTTCTTGGTAATCCTATGCAATATATTATACCATTTAGGCTTTGTTATGTAGTCAATATCACTTGCTTTATATTTGTGGAAAGACATCTATCTATATAATTATTGTGCATTATGTAGTCATTACACCTATAGTAGAAAACTTTCCGTTTACAGAAAAACTAGAGCCAATTGACAAATTTCATTGTTATATTTGAACTCAGAATGTGAAATTCATTAAGAAATGGATCCTTTTGTTTCCAAAACTGGCAAAAAATAAAAATTTGTTGAACAGTGTTATCAGCTCCTAAAGTGGTTAACATGAAAATAAATGAACACTGCAGAGACTCCTTGACATAAACAAAAAAAAAAAAAAAAAAACGTAGCCGCTTTATGGCTAAAATCTTCCTAGATATTGTGTGGAAAGGTCTCAGCATATATTGGCGATGAGGTGATGGTGTATAGCAATAATAAATATCTAGTGACAAGGGTTGGTGTCACTGGCCTCAAAGAACTGCCCTCTATGGATTCAATAAAACATGGAATATTTCCTTCTTGATTGATCTGGTCAAAAACGGCATTTTAATGTACCTTTAAAAACATGTTCAATCATTTTTCAGGGACAAAGTGGCCCTTCCTGTATCAAAATGCACATAAAAAATTTTAAAATGTTCTACTAGACAAGAAAAAGGAAGCAAATTGGTAACCAGATGTACAGATGTTCCAATTTTTTTGGCCACATCCCAATTTTTCTGATACCTGCTGGTGAGGTCGTGACTAGAATGGCAGGATTTCCCACTGACAAAGATTTTGGGGGAAAATTTTCAATTTATACTTTTCACTTGTTGACTCGACACTTTCACAATCACCCAAGATCACGCTGTCTATATTCCCAGACCCCGTCATATCAGCCAAAAAAAACATCTCCATCACTTCCTATCAGCAACCAGAGCAGTGATCCCCGCCATTGGAAATTTTCAACCAGCACCTCCGTGGCAGAATGGGTAATAAAACTAGGCTCTAGAGATTTGGAACACCCAATATTACAGTAGAATGGCAGATCGGAACACAAAAAAAACAAAAAAAAACACCTTGGTCATGGTTTAGACTTTTCTCTTTTTCGAGACTGGGTCTTTGGCTGATCCTTTTATTTGTAAAAGTATCAAAGTTGGATACTGGACTCTCGTAGAACTATAGGCAAAACTTCCCCCTTCCCCCCTGTTTTAGGGAGTGTAAGGGAGGGTTATTACCAGTCAGTTTATTTTTCGCCATTTGTGTCTTTTGGGGAGATTTACCTTCACTTCCTGTCCCAAAGCCAACAAAAGAAGAGAGGAAATCCCTCCAAATTAAGGGAATCCCTTGGGGACCCCCAAGTCACCAGAACTAGTGTTCTCATTGGAGGATTTCCCCTCTTACTTTTCTGGGGACAACCCAGCCAAATAGAGGGTGAATCTCCCTAACAGGGGCACAAGACAGCAACAAACACAGAGAGGGGTTCTAATACATCTTTGCTATCCAAAAATACAAAAATGTTTACTTTTATTATACTTTAAAGGATAAGTTCACCTTCAGCAACATGTTTTACCAGTTTTTATGTTCCCAATGTTGCAGCCGCTGCCCGATCCCCCACCCCTCCCCCCATGACGGGGAGGCATTCTTGGTACAGCTGTGCAGGGCTCGGCTTGTAGTTCTCAATGAACTACCACGGCACTGCGATTCATCCTGTCAGTGTATCAGCTTGCCCATACATCTCGTACGGCAAGCAGATAAACTGGCAGGTCTGCAGGAGATCTGTATGGCACCAGCAATCTATTGATCGCTGGTGCAACGCTCTATAGGCTCCTGCAACCAAAAATAATAAATGCACTCCTACCTGCAAGAAGATGGGCATTATTTTTGGTCTAAAAGGTGAACTTATCCTTTAAAGTGGTTCAAGGTTTTTTACCTTCGGGCATTATATAAAAAACCTGTGTGCAGCAGCGCCCCCCCCCCCCCCATTATCACCTAAGCCCCCTATCACTCCAGAGATGCGCACTGGGGTCCCAGCTATCCCGGGACTGCCTCTTCTCATTGGCCGAAGCAGAAGCGGGAGCCATTGGCCAATGAGCCAATGAGAAGAGGGGGCAGGGCCGAGCTTCGGCTCTGTGTGTGAATGGACACATGGAGCAGTGGGTGCCATTGGCCAATGAGCCAATGAGGAGAGGGGGCAGGACCTAGCTGCGGCTCTGTGTGTGAATGGACATATGGAGCGGTGGGTGCCATTGGCCAATGAGAAGAGGGGGCAGGGCCGAGCTGCGGCTCTGTGTGAATGAACACATGGAGCGGTGGGTGCCATTGGCCAATGAGAAGAGGGGGCAGGGCCGAGCTGCGGCTCTGTGAATGGACACATGGCGCGGTGGGTGCCATTGGCCAATGAGAAGAGGGGGCAGGGCCGAGCTGCGGCTCTGTGTGAATGGACACATGGAGCGGTGGGTGCCATTGGCCAATGAAAAGAGAGGGGGCAGGGCCGAGCTGCGGCTCTGTGTGAATGGACACATGGAGCGGTGGGTGCCATTGGCCAATGAAAAGAGAGGGGGCAGGGCCGAGCTGCGGCTCCGTGTGTGAATGAACACATGGAGCTGTGGGTGCCCTCATAGTAAGCGGCTTGCTGTGGGGGCACCCAACAGGAAGGATTGACCAGGAGCAACGGTGGGGGACCAGAGAAGAGGATCTGGGCTGCTCTGCACAACCACTGCACACAGCAGGGAAATCTGACAAGTTTGGTATTTTTTATTTAAAAAAAATAAACCTTTAGGATCACTTTAAAGGCATTCTAGTATGGTAGGCATCATGCTTAGGTAAGGACAACATGCCTCCAGTAGTAATACATACATGTATGTACTACTGTTGGAGGCCTAGTTAAATTGCCACAAATTGTCAGATGTCTGCTGATCCTTTATATCTTTTGTTGCCGTGGTAGATTTCTGTTCCCCTCACGTTTTCCTTCCTCTTTCCCTCTAATGTTTTTCTTTTCTTATTTATAGTTCCTTGTGTCACTTTCACGCTTCAGTTGGTTGCAGTTAACCATATAGTTGGGACCATCTAGCCTGGTCAGCTCCGATTCCTTCCTTCATCCCAAACGTCTCTCCTCCTATGAATCCAACTCGACTCCATTCTCTGATCCTAATCCAATGGGATCCGTTTTGTGCGATCCATACAATAATTTGATTGGTACAGCTTACAGTTGAACGACGTTTGAATATGCTGTTCTAGACATTAAATGAAAGAATTCTCCTTTAGCCCGGGTACACATACGTGCAGCTCTGTATAATCGCGTGCGATTCGCCCCGCATTCCTGTGCAAAATCACATGCAATTTGTATGAGGTGCGATCGGAGCCGTACATTTTGAATGGCTCTATTCGCACAGTACCGAAAACATGCAGGGCCCTTTTTTGGGTCCACACTAGAATTGGATCTCATGGGTATTCACACCTATGCGATCCTTCACATCGCACCACGTTTTGTGGACCGCTTTCGGGATGTTGTTTACACACCCGCAGCAGTTCACATGAATGGGATGCGATTCTGATGCAGTGTGGAATTCACACTGAAAATGCTGCAAATTCTGCACCGCATCAGTGTGAACCCGGGGCTTACCTTGCTTTTGTAACCTTCCCAAGTAATATTCATGCATCATATCTGTACATTGTACTTATGTTCTAAAAAACAGATTGAACTAAAAATGTGTACATTTTTGATGCCTTTCCAGCTGCTTGTTAGACTTCACAGTTGCACTTTTGTCATTCAGTATGCGTTTAGATGGTTGTAAAAAAACAAAAAGCACATCCTGCTATAGTGTGTACTAGCTTCAATCCAAAGCACCAATCGTGGTTCCTGTCTGCTCTTCCATCGGCATGAGTCACATCTGACAGTAATGTCACCGTGGAATGCTGGGAAAGCCAAACCCCCTCCAGAACATAGCAGGTGATGGACAGACTCAACTATGCATGTTTCCCTATGAAACTGTAGAGGGGGTGTGTATTCAATCCACTCAGGTCTGAGATTACACTCAGCTCCCAGCTCTACGCTGTTCATGACATCAGATCAGCCCTCCCCATCAAGCACCCGCCTTCTGAAGCTGAGAAATGCTGGGTACAATGTGTGCTTTAGGTGGTTGCAGAGAGGAGGGCTGCAGATAAACAGGTGCAACTTATGGAGGATGTTTTCATCTTTATCACTTAAGGCCAGTCACTTGGTATATGTAATGGTCCACAACGGGTTTAAACTGATTTATGGTAAAGAAGCACCTGACTCATCCGATCGAGGACCCCCGCCCTGCACCCAATGCATTTCACACCTCCCCCAGGGCATAGACAGACCCTATGACTAAGCCCTGGGGATGGACCAAAACACATCAGGGGGTGTGGCTTGGGAGGAGCCAAGGCTGAAGCTGCTTCTCACCATCATACAGTGAGCTGTTGGGAGTGCAGCGCCTTCACATCCGACATCATTGTTTCCCAAAGCAGTTACATTCACGGCATGCTTTAAATGAGAACCGTCAGTTGCTTGTGCTCTCAACTGTCAATCCATCAAATGGTTGGTATTATAGTGGATCACACATGTGTAGCACCATGGCAACTGCACAGCAATCAGAGGCTATGACGGCAGCTTCCTTGGCTGTAAATGATGGGGGGGGGGGGGGGTTGGGTTAGCTCCGCTTTAATGAGAAGCCAATTCTCACAGCTGAGAGTTGACAGTTGCCCAAGATATACACATCGGCATTCCCCTGCATTGTACCACACACAACGCATTCCTGTTATGAGCGGGATCTTTAATCCCCTCCTAGGAAACACAAAGGAATACAAGCCTGGTGTCTATCCGGTCATTGGAATGCACAAAGCACGCTCCATGGTGCAGAGAATAGCTCAGGGGGGATGTATACGCGGACCACAACATGACTTCCATGACCTTTTACAGAGTGAGCGGAGTCTGCTCCCCCAGCCCTCTGACCAAAATCGGAATATGCACCCTTGCCAATCCCGGCCCCACCAACACGCACCCTTGCCAATCCCGGCCCCACCAACACGCAACCTTGCCAATCCCAGCCCCGCAACACACGCCCTTGCCAATCCCAGCCCCGCAACACGCGCCGTTGCCAATCTGGGCCCCAATAAATCTAAAGACATCACACAGCCCTCTGACCAAAATCTGAATATACACCGTTGCGAATCCCGGCCCCAGCAACACATCCTTGCCAATCCCGGCCCCAGCAACACAGCCTTGCCAATCCCGGCCCCAGCAACACAGCCTTGCCAATCCCGGCCCCAGCAACACAGCCTTGCCAATCCCGGCCCCAGCAACACAGCCTTGCCAATCCCGGCCCCAGCAACACAGCCTTGCCAATCCCGGCCCCAGCAACACAGCCTTGCCAATCCCGGCCCCAGCAACACAGCCTTGCCAATCCCGGCCCCAGCAACACAGCCTTGCCAATCCCGGCCCCAGCAACACAGCCTTGCCAATCCCGGCCCCAGCAACACAGCCTTGCCAATCCCGGCCCCAGCAACACACCTTTGCCAATCTGGGCCCCAACAATCTCAAGACTGCAAAAAGCCCTCTGACCAAAATCTGTGTCAATACACACCCTTGCCAGTCCCGGCCCCCACCACACACCCTTGCCAGTCCCGGCCCCCACCACACACCCTTGCCAATCCCGGCCCCCACCACACACCCTTGCCAATCCCGGCCCCCACCACACACCCTTGCCAATCCCGGCCCCCACCACACACCCTTGCCAATCCCGGCCCTCACCACACACCCCTCCCAATCCCGGCCCCCACCACACACCCTTCCCAATCCCAGCCCCCAACACACCCTTGCCAATCCCAGCCCCCAACACACCCTTGCCAATACCAGCCCCAATAATCCCAAAACATCACACAGCCTTAGTAACACATTGCAAAGAATCCAGCAAAATACATAAGATCGCAGTCAGTTCAGACAGGAGGCCGTGATCTGTTGACACATCAAGCTCCCTCACACCAGGCATGTATCCATGAGGTTTTGCAACTTGGACAATTACAAAGAAAGTCTATTGTTTTCTGCAAGACTCAATCCCACTATTGTGCTGCATTGCAGCAGGAGGAGACTGCCTTGTACAGACCCATTAAAGTCTATTGAACTGCTTAGACAAACAAATTATGTCTACAGCTGTATCCTAACATTTATAAAAGTCCCGTGCACAGGTACACACGCTCGCCACGCCGACTATGTAATAAAGGGGAGAATAGAAAATTAAAAACAAATCACCAACATACTGGGAGGTGACAGGTCTGGGCAGGGAAAGCCACTACAGTCTGCCATAGATGATGCAAAGAAAATTTATCGATTCCCCTATGATAGTCAGTATTGATGGGGGAATCCCTCCCAAGTGCGATTCTGTTCTCCCAGCGGAGGAGCCGTCCCTGCCGGGAAAACACGATTATTGCTACTGGCTATAGCCACTGGCAATACCAGCATGCTAGAAATTTGACATGCCGATTGTACCCAAGTCGATCAATTATTTATTTCAGGTACTTATACAGCGCCATCAATTTCCGCAGCGCTTTACATATATATTGTACATTCACATCAGTCCCTAACCCTCAAGGGGCGTACAATCTAAGGTCCCTAACTCACATTCATATGGAAGGGCCAATTTAGACAGGATCAAATTAACCTACCAGCATGTCTTTGGAGTGTGGGAGGAAAACCGGAGTACCCGAAGGAAACCCGCACAGGCACAGAGAGAACATGCAAACTCCAGGCAGGAGGTGCCGTTTCTGGGATTGGAACCAACGACCCGAGTACTGCCAGGCGGAAGCAATGGATCATCTTTGGTACAATCGGCCTGTCCATAAATGCACTGAAATCTTGGCTGGATCTGCTGATTAGATTCCCTCATGGCCGGCTTTAGATGTGATAATTAAACGAATAGAGTTGTAAGAGAATGAATAACAAGAATGGAATTTGCAAAACTCTGTCTGTTCAGGAGTGACTGCTGACATGGAACCAGCTCAAAGTTACTGATTAAGCAGAAGGTGGCAGACAGGATGCTTCCCTGCAGGAACTCCAGTCCCCAGCTTTGCAGTGGAAAGTCCCTGGATTGAGCACCAGCCTGAGCTGGGAGCAGATTCATGGACTCCAGGTAAGCTTCTATGGTTAAAAAGGACAAATGTCACTAAGTGAAGTCATGTCTTATGTAAAAGCCCCGGCATACAGTAATTACATAATTGAGTCCCAAGTTATTCGCTCTTAGATTGTAAGCTCCCAGGATCAGGGCCCTCCTATCCCTCTTGTATTGAACTGTATTGTCTCCCATTATTATTATACAGTATTTATATAGCGCCAACAGTTCGCTCAGCGCTGTACATTATAGTGGGGGACAGCACATGAGACAATACAGTAACAATACACGAGGGGCTCGAGGGCCCTGCTCCTTGGAGCTTATAATCTAGGAGGGAGGGGCTAGTGGTACAAAAGGTTGGTAGGTAGGCTTCTCTGAGGAGATGGGTTTTCAGGGTGCGCCTAAAGGTGAGGAGGGTAGGTGACAGTCTGATGGATTGGGGTAGTGAGTTCCAGAGGATGGGGGAAGCCCTGGAGAAGTCCTGGAGACAGGCATGGGAGGAGGAGACCAGGGAACTGGAGAGTAGGAGGTCTTGTGAGGAGCGGAGAGTGCGTTTTGGGTGGTAGATGGATATCAGGTCGGTGAGGTAGTTTGGGGCGGCGTTATGAATGGCTTTGTACGTCAATGTTAGTAGTTTGAATTCTATGCGTTAGGCAATCGGAAGCCAGTGGAGGGATTGGCAGAGGGGGGGTGGCGGATACGGAGCAGTTGGTAAGGTAGATGAGTCTGGCTGCAGAATTCAGGATAGACTGAAGCGGGGATAGCCTGCGTTGGGGTAGGCCGGCGAGGAGGGAGTTACAATAGTCAAGTCGTGATATTGTATAGTATAGTCATTATATTGTAAAGCGCTGAGCAAACTGTTGGGGCTATAAATCCTGTATAATACTACAATGTACAGCCATACCCGATACCTCTCAGTCATCCTAGCAGGCTTCTGTGCCTAGAACACATGCAGTGTGGCTCCATTCTTCCTATGGCTAGTCAATATTCATGGCGGCTCTGACAGCCAACAAAGTTCAGGTCATCCATAAGATGAAGGCATTTAATCATGCCAGAAAAACTTGGGGCTATTTAACCACTTGCCGACCGCAGGTAGCCAAATGACGGCTTCACGGCGGCCGGCGTCATACGACGTCCTCCCAGAACGCACCCTCCCGCAAGCCCCCAGCGATCTCCGTGATCGTTGTGTCCAACGGACACAGCTGATCACGTGATGTGGTAAAAGGCCAATCACAGCGGCTTTTTACCACTTGATCAGCCGTGTCCAATGACACAGCAGATCACCGGTAAATGCAGTTGCCGGTTATCGGCTGCGCTTTCCACACGCTGTCACAGCGTGAGGAAAATACTGCCGATAACCGGAAATTGTCAGAGGATGGATCCGCACCAATCAGTGCCCTGATGATCAGTGCCCAGCAGTGCCACCCACCAGTGTCACCTCATCAACACATCAGTGAAGGAGGAAAAGTTACCCCTTTACAAAATTTTATAATAGAAATAAACTTTTTTTTTTTAACTTTTGCTCTTTGTATCGTGCAAAAAAAAAAACAAACAAACAAAAACACCCAGCTGTGCGTACATACCAAAATAAAGCTTTTTGTGTGAAAAAAATGATTAAAAAAAAAATGTCATATGGGTGCAGTGTCGCATGGCCGCGCAATTGTCACTCAAGTGCAACAGTGCTGAAAGCTGTAAATTGGCCTGGACATGGAGGTATAAGTGTCTGGTAGGCGAGGGCTTAAAAGCAAAAAACTTTGCCAAGCCCCCATTCACATCTGAGTGTTTTAGAGCCTTCAGCATCAAACTACAGAACACCCAACAAGCCATATACCATGCTATTCTCCCCCCCCCCCTTTTACATTTCAGCATTCAGGTGCCTGTAGCTCAAAAAAAAAAAAAAAAAAAAAAAAAAAAAAAAAAAAAAAAGGTACATGACCTACTTTTGAAGCATTTTTGGCCCCGCTGACCTTGATGGGGAGTGTGCAGAAAAACATTTACATTCTTCAGAAGTTATTATTATACAGTATTTATATAGCACCAAAGGGTATGCTCAGCGCTGTACAGTAGCGAGGGGGACAGAACATGAGACAAGACAGTAACAATACAATACACGAGGGGTTCGAGGGCCCTGTTCTTTGGAGCTTACAATCTAGGAGGGAGGGGAAGGTGGTACAGGAGGAGATGGCTGTGGGGGGATGGAGTGGTGGGAGGAGTGGAGGAGATTAGTTGTTAGGTGAGGTCGGGTGTTAGGGGAGGTTGGGGTAGGCTTCCCTGAAGAAGAGGGTTTTCAGGGTGCGCCTGAAGGTAAGGAGGGTAGGTGACAGTCTGATGGATTGGGGTAGGGAGTTCCAGAGGATGGGGGAAGTCCTAGAGAAGTCCTGCAATCGAGCGTGGGAGGAGGAGACCAGGGAGCTAGAGAGCAGGAGGTCCTGTGAGGAGCGGAGGTCACGGGTTGGGTAGTATTTTGGCTATCGGGTCGGTTATGTAGTTTGGGGCGGTGTTGTGAATGGCTTTGTAGGTCAAAGTTAGCAGTTTGAATTCCAATAGAATTTCAGAAGTTCCAATAATAACTATGGAGGCAAAAAACATGGAATCCTGCCCCCGAGGAACTCCAGTACCGAACTTCACCCCTAAAAATCCACAAAAACACGCCTCAGAATCACCTACATACAGGACGCTCAAGTGTGAGTAGGGGGTAGACCTGGCCTTTCAGACAGGAATGTTATGGGTCATAAATGAGAATAGCCTTTGTTTTGTTAGTGTGTAACCCAAGTCAAAAACAATCTGCAGCATTTCACACCTTTCATGAGGTGGCTGAACTTATTTTATTCAAGTTCCTCCCCCCCCCCCCCAAACTGGTGTTCACTTGGTGACCCTGCTGGCAACATTTCCTGTCTTAGGGTGGCAACGCACATATTTATGGAGCAGTTGTCACCTTAGGACAGGAAGTTTGTTATGACTACAGTATAGCTCTTCCTTTCCTCATCCCTATAACAGGTATATGACCTGCAGTTCAGAGAGCTGGAAACAATGCAACTGATGAGAATTTGGCACAGACATCAAACCGGTAATCCCAACATTGTACATTTACGGTTTACATACATGTAAAAGGTCAGTTAAGTTGCCCTAGATAAAGTGATTTTAGTTGCTGCAATCACAGGCTGCAGGAAAGAATCACTTGATACCCCCATCAGCACAGTCAGCTTTTGGTGATTGGTGGGGCAGGGGGCAACTACAAGAACTGATCTCCCTGTACGGCTCCCAGTAGGCCAGCTTGGTGGCCTCCCCCTCCCCTGGCTATCAGCTCCATCATGGAGAGCCACACTGGGAGATCGGTTCTTGTAATTAAAAACAACCCCCCTTCCCCCAATCCTGACTGTCCTGCTGCTCCCTTGCCAGCTGCTGTGGGAGATAATTTCAGGATTGAAAGTTAGGGAGAGGAGAAAAAAAAAAAAAAAGAAAAAGAAAAAAAAACCCCATTTACCAGCACCTTCCTTTTTTGAATGAAGAGTGACTAGCACTCCGTCATCACGGTGTTCATTCATCACTGAAGAATACTGTATACTATGTTTCAGTTTATGAAGGAAAAGGAGTCGGTTTCCTGTTCATTTATCGGGCAGCACAGCGGCTAAATGGTTAGCACTTCCGCCTGGCAGTACTCGGGTCGTTGGTTCGAATTCCAGCCACAGCACCACCTGCCTGGAGTTTGCATGTTCTCCCTGTGCCTGCGTGGGTTTCCTCCGGGTACTCCCATTTCCTCCCACGCTCCAAAGACATGCTGGTAGGTTAACTGGATCCTGTCTAAATTGTCCCTAGTATGTGTATGTGTGAGTTAGGGCTCGTTCCACACTTGGTTTTTCCAACTCTTGTCAAACACCCCTATAGCATTTGACAAGCGTTGGTCCGGCATTTGCGGAGCGTTTTTAACACGCCGCATGCGCGGTTTAGCGGCGGTTGCTAGGCATTTGCCAAGCGTTAAAAATGCCCCACAAAACGCCTATAATGAAGTTTGAATGGTGTTACCGCTCCGCAAACACCTCGCAACCGCGTCACAACTGCCAGCCAGGCGTTTGCGGAGCGGCACCATAGGCTTGAATAGGAGGCTTCAACTCCTGACCAGAGGCGTTAGTTTTGCCGCGACGCTAACGCTCCCGTTTGAACAGCGCCATGTGCTGCAATGTGCAGAATTTTCCCAGGCGTTTGGGAAATGGTAAAACCGCTTCCCAAAACGCATGTCTACCGCTTGCAAACAAGGCGAGTGTGAACGTAGCCTTAGGGACCTTAGATTGGACGCCCCTTGAGGGTCAGGGACCTTAGATTGGACGCCCCTTGAGGGTCAGGGACCTTAGATTGGACGCCCCTTGAGGGTCAGGGACCTTAGATTGGACGCCCCTTGAGGGTCAGGGACCTTAGATTGGACGCCCCTTGAGGGTCAGGGACCTTAGATTGGACGCCCCTTGAGGGTCAGGGACCTTAGAGTGGACGCCCCTTGAGGGTCCGGGACCTTAGAGTGGACGCCCCTTGAGGGTCCGGGACCTTAGAGTGGACGCCCCTTGAGGGTCCGGGACCTTAGAGTGGACGCCCCTTGAGGGTCCGGGACCTTAGAGTGGACGCCCCTTGAGGGTCCGGGACCTTAGAGTGGACGCCCCTTGAGGGTCCGGGACCTTAGAGTGGACGCCCCTTGAGGGTCCGGGACCTTAGAGTGGACGCCCCTTGAGGGTCCGGGACCTTAGAGTGGACGCCCCTTGAGGGTCCGGGACCTTAGAGTGGACGCCCCTTGAGGGTCCGGGACCTTAGAGTGGACGCCCCTTGAGGGTCCGGGACCTTAGAGTGGACGCCCCTTGAGGGTCCGGGACCTTAGAGTGGACGCCCCTTGAGGGTCCGGGACCTTAGAGTGGACGCCCCTTGAGGGTCCGGGACCTTAGAGTGGACGCCCCTTGAGGGTCCGGGACCTTAGAGTGGACGCCCCTTGAGGGTCCGGGACCTTAGAGTGGACGCCCCTTGAGGGTCCGGGACCTTAGATTGGACGCCCCTTGAGGGTCAGGGACCTTAGATTGGACGCCCCTTGAGGGTCAGGGACCTTAGATTGGACGCCCCTTGAGGGTCAGGGACCTTAGATTGGACGCCCCTTGAGGGTCAGGGACCTTAGATTGGACGCCCCTTGAGGGTCAGGGACCTTAGATTGGACGCCCCTTGAGGGTGAGGGACCCTAGATTGTACGCCCCTTGAGGGTGAGGGACCCTAGATTGTACGCCCCTTGAGGGTGAGGGACCCTAGATTGTACGCCCCTTGAGGGTGAGGGACCTTAGATTGTACGCCCCTTGAGGGTGAGGGACCTTAGATTGTACGCCCCTTGAGGGTGAGGGACCTTAGATTGTACGCCCCTTGAGGGTGAGGGACCTTAGATTGTACGCCCCTTGAGGGTGAGGGACCTTAGATTGTACGCCCCTTGAGGGTGAGGGACCTTAGATTGTACGCCCCTTGAGGGTGAGGGACCTTAGATTGTACGCCCCTTGAGGGTGAGGGACCTTAGATTGGACGCCCCTTGAGGGTGAGGGACCTTAGATTGTACGCGCCTTGAGGGTGAGGGACCTTAGATTGGACGCCCCTTGAGGGTGAGGGACCTTAGATTGTACGCCCCTTGAGGGTTAGGGACTGATGTGAATGTACAATATATATGTGTAAAGTGCTGCGTAAATTGGCAGCACTATATATATAAGTACCTGAAATAATAAATAAATAAATCTGCAGTGCAGCTGAGGCTACACAAAAAAACAAACAAACAAAAAAAAAACACTGGGGAAGGTTTGCTCAGTCCCTCCCTCTGTGTCTCAAAAGTGAGACTTCAGGAGTCTTTTTAGACCCCTGATATCTCAAAGACACCCAAAAAGGACTGTTAGAAAAAAAACACACAAAGAAAAAATAAAAAATAAATAAAAAAAATGAAGGGCTCATTCACACGGGTTCCCTGGCCCATACACTGTGAATGAGCAGCTTGTGTGGCTGGAGCTGCCCGTTACTCTAGGACAGCGTTTCTCAACCTTTTTTCAGTCAAGTCACCCTTCAAAATTACGGACAATTTCATGGCACCCTCTCTAAAGTTATAGACAGTGCCGAGGCACCCCATTCTAAAAAAAAAAACGTAAAAAAACTATTCTAAATAGTTTTTATATAAAAACGCGGCAACATCCACACATGCAGGACACGCTAGAGGCGATTTCTTCTACCAAATCAAATACACTTTTGCACGTTGGTCCCGACTAGTATTCGTGTTTCTCTCAGTTTTTCTCCATCGCTGAGCTAAATGTGACCCCAGCACTGATGGAGAAGGGCGGGGGAGGGTCAAACTAGGATGCTGTGAAGGCAACCGACATCCTTATCAACTGATGAGGTCAATGGTTGTCAGGACACCGGAGGCTAGAAGGTCGTAAAGGCGCACAATGAAAACCTGGGGCTTTGTGTAACAAAGTCAGGCTTCTTCCACCCGCTGGCTTCTATACACTTTTTTTTTTTTTTTTTTTACAACTTTTAGACTTTTTGCCAAGGTGCCCCTGAAGAAACCTCAAGACACCCCAGTCACCCTGGCTGAGAAAGACTTCTCTAAGGGGATGCAGAATTGGGAATGAGCCCCAATACCTCATTCACACACAATGAGCTTTATTAACTCAGGTTTTATCTTTTAAGTTTTAGCAGGAATTGTGTAAGTTATGTTGTGTTTGTGTCCATTAATAATGAATTTGTTGTATTTTCTTGTGAAAAGGAAACGACAGGAAATTGGAAAAAAAAAAAAATCCCAATTGCAATACACATTAAAAAAAAAAAAAAAAAACACGAAAAAAACCCACAAAAAAACCCCGCAAGTGACTGCATATCAAAAGGTTTAAAAAAAACAAAAAAACAACACACACACACACACACACACACACACTGACTGACTACATCCCAGTTACAGTAAATATACAAAGTCTA
>NW_028319836.1:82500-105244 GCF_062004578.1 Staurois parvus
CTGTGATTGGACAAAGCTGATCACATGATACAGATGGGCTGTGATTGGCCCTGTCTGTATCATGTGACTGCCTTGCCCAGTCACAGCTAAACAATTGTATACAATGGATGGCTTATTCTCATGCCATCTATTGTTTACAATTGACATGTGATCTGCTGTGATTGGTCACATACAATTGACATGTGATCTGCTGTGATTGGTCACATACAATTGACATGTGATCTGCTGTGATTGGTCACATACAATTGACATGTGATCTGCTGTGATTGGTCACATACAATTGACATGTGATCTGCTGTGATTGGTCACATACAATTGACATGTGATCTGCTGTGATTGGTCACATACAATTGACATGTGATCTGCTGTGCTTTTGGTCACAACACTGGCAACTGGACGATGTAGTGACATGTCATCGGCTGTGTCCCGCAGACACAGGTGGTGACAGATCGCGGCCGTGTGAGAGGCTCGTTTTGACAGGACGTCATATGACGCCCAGTCACAACGGCGAGTGTCCTGCCCGCCCATCTGCTATAGGCCGGGTGGGAAGGTGTTAAAAGGTAACTATTAAAACGTGGAGCATAGTGCTATCGCAAGACCTCCTGCTCTCTAGCTCCCTTGTCTCCTCCTCCCATGCTCGTCTCCAGGACTTCTCCAGAGCTTCCCCCATCCTCTGGAACTCTCTACCCCCAATTTATCAGACTATCGCCTACTCTGCTCACTTTTAGACGATCTCTGAAAACCTCTCTCTTCAGGGAAGCCTATCCTGCCCTCAGCTAATAATGGAATCTTCTACTCTTCCAACCAGTCCATCCCCCACAGTTATTACCTTTTGTACCACTAGCCCCTCCCTAATAGATTGTAAGCTCCCAGGATCAGGGCCCTCCTAACCCTCTTGTATTGAACTGTATTGTCTCCCATTATATTGTAAAGCGCTGAGCAAACTGTTGGCGATATATAAATCCTGTATAATAATAATAATCTATATACTCGACGGTAGACAAGAAAAGGTTATATAATCCGCTGCCACAACAGGGTTGCTAGGCAATTCATGATACTGAATAGAGAGAATGTAAAATACGTGTGCTCATTCTCAAAGCTCAGGCCGCCGTAACACACATACACGTGCAGGACAGTGGCTGTCAACACAATATGTGACACCTATTCATTTTAAAAACTAAACAAAGGAGTTGGACCTACTGAGTTCAGGGTGAGGGGGTAGTTGCCTCTCCCACTAGGAATATGGAAACCGGGTTTTAAATTTAAAAAAAATAAAAAAAATAAAAAAAAAAAGGAAAAAAAGTCAACCCTCACCCTCTGCCCTGCTATCCTTCTCTAAGCCCCGAGTCTGAGAGCCCAGCCTGGCACAGATGGAGCCCCTGAATACTAGTATGAAGGCTAAATCCAAATCCTGCTTGTCTGAGAAACCACCAATCACAGACGCAGCTTACTGACAACTTTGTATATCTATAGTGAGCTATGTGTTTCCTGTTTAGGTGGGAGGAGTCACTATCTCGTGGGAGGAGTCACTATCCCATGTGCTGTCTTGGATGAGGATTAGGGAGAAGAGCCGCATGTTCTTCCTTGCGGTGCGCTGGAGGAGAACCATCAGGTGTGTTTTCTGCCTGCTGACGTACTGAGGGCCCATAGAATATTAATGGGTGTATTCAATGTAACGCACCAACAGCAGCCTAATCTATAAAACATGATGGTTATCATCTTCCCAATATATCCCAACAATTATGTTGCAATGTACCTCATTTCCTGGTCTTTTCTCCCATTTCCAAAAGCAGCAAACAAAGTGGAACTTCTC
The DNA here is from genome assembly GCF_062004578.1 of Staurois parvus. NCBI lineage: Eukaryota > Metazoa > Chordata > Amphibia > Anura > Ranidae > Staurois > Staurois parvus. Next base: position 84,314 of record NW_028319836.1, read on the forward strand.
TCAATCAACAGGGACTATTGTAATCCTTCTGCTAATATTAGTAAACAGATCGGAAGATATTCAGCTACTGGTTTTAAAACTTTTATTTACATTTCTTCAGTCACTTCCTTGTTTCCAGACATGGACAAATGACAACATAGATCCCAGGAGTCTTCAGGAGGGGCTCTCAGCTAAGCACACCCTCCCGCCTGTATGCCTGAGCTAGGGCAGATGGATTCCAGATTTTAGGAGGTAAATTCATCTGCCCTTCCTGCCCAGGCCAATTTTCAGCTTTCAGCACTGTCACACTTTGAATGACAATTGCGCGGTCATGCAACACTGTACCCATATGAAATTTTTATCATTTTTTTCATACAAATAAGGCTCTTTTGGTGGTATTTATTCACCGCTGGGCATTTTATTTTTTGTGCTATTAAAAAAAAAAAAAAAAGCAACAATTTTGAAAATGAAAAAAAAAAAAAAAAAAAAAGTTTGTTTCTATTATAAAATTTTGCAAACAGGTAGTTTTTCTCCACCGATGTGCGTTGATTAGGCAGCCCTGATAGGCAACAAAGATGGGCACTGATAGGCAGCACAGGTGGGTGGCACTGATCAGTGCCCTGATGATTGGTGCTGATCCGTCCTCTGACAATGGCCGGTTATCGGCAGTACTTGCCGAAAGTGCAACCGATAACTGGCAACTGCATTTACCGGTGATCTGCTGTGTCATTGGACACGGCTGATCACGTGGTAAAAGGCCGCTGCGATTGGCCTTTTACAACATCACATGATCAGCTGTGTCTGTAGAAGATCGCCGGGGGCGCGCGGGAGGACGTCATAGGACGCACTCCCAGAACTGGTCAGCCGCAGTGAAGCCGTCATTTGGCTATCTGCGGTCAGCAAGTGGTTAAAGATAACCGCTTAGAAATGCTGGAGGGGTGTTGATCAAAGTGATTTCTCAGCAAAATAAAGCATGGAACCAAGGATGGATGGATGGATGGATGGGAGAGTTTGCTTTGAATGTTACAAGTAGTGTTTTTGGTTTGCACTTCTCAGATGTAGTGTAGTTCCACTTTAAGTGTGAACAAATTCCAGCAACAGATGATCCTCATTCAAAGTTTTATTTCAAAACGATGAAAAGGGTAACAGGAGGTAACCAACGCGTTTCAGGGGAACAGCCTCCCCTTTTGTCATGCATCCATAACAAACCAGCAATGTGCAGTTATTGCCCCCAGCATTTTTTCCCACCTTCTTTTGAGGGGTGACCCACCTCTACAAAGTCATTAACAGCCCAGAAGGGGGAAGCTGCTCCCCCAAAATGCGTTGGCTACATTATTACCCTTTTTTTCATCAAAGTCCTGAAATGAAATTAAAAAAAAAAAAAAAAAAGGAAGGAGGGGATCAGCTGTTACCAAGAACGCTTCTGCACTTACTTTGCTCCAACTGAAATTTTGTGGTCGTACCAGAACAGTAGCACCCACAAGAGCTCAGCTGAGTACACTACCCCCCCTGCCTACCTCTGAGGGATAAATACCCATTCATGGACCATAATCATTGTTCAGACAAAACCATATCCTATAGGTTGGGCCAGCAGTCTCCCACACCACAAACAGTGCAGACTGAGCAATGCCACATTTACGTTCTTGACACTGAAAATTTTTACTGTGTGGTGTTTTCAGTAGGCAGTGTGCCGGTTTGTACTCCCTGCTTTGCAGGAGGGGAAAAAAAAAAAAAAAAAATTGCCGTTGTGTCTGTATTATTAACACAGGGCTCTCTTCTGTCTTTCGCTCAGCAGGTCCTGGCCATAGATCATTGGCTGGGACCCAATGATCGGCATGTGCTGGAGCCAAGGAGGCACAGCTGGGGCGGCAGGCGTGCACCCCACATGCATGTATGAGATCAAGTGCAATAGGGCCGCTCTGCAGGATCTGTAGTAGGAAGTCTGAGTGGTTAAAAACAGAATTCTTTTGTTTTCAACTAGGCCAGAATCCTAAACTGGTGAAACTGTCAAAAAACATGTAAATAAGTAGAAAAACTGCCCAGAGTAGCTTAACAAATGGATAAAATTTAACTAAAAGCAGAAATGACTGAACGATCATAAGATTAGGAAATGTTTGCTTTAACCGCTTCCCCGTCGCTCTACAGCAGAAATACTGCTACAGGGAGGCACGGGTGCGCAAAATTGTGCGTGATTTTGCATTTCCAGGTAGGGGGCGTGAACGAGCCCTACCCACGCCGCCATTCGCTGCCGTGGCTGTCAATCATCGGTTCCCGGTGATTGCTGAGGATCTCCGACGGGAAGGAGAACTGCTTGTAAACAAAAAAACGTTCTCCCTGTCGGCTCATGCACACTGCTTTGGATGGCTGTGCACAGCCATCCAAAGCAGTGTGATTACAGTGAAGCACACACACAGTCCCTATCTAAAACAGCACACTGTTAACCTTTTGATTGCCCCATGTTAACCCCTTCCTGCTTAGTGCCATTAGTACAGTGTCAGTGCTTTGTTTCTTTTTTTAGCACTGATCACTGTATTGGTGTCAGTGACATCAAGTTAGCCCCCCCCCCCAGTGTCAGAATGCCCGCCACAAGTCGCATACATACATATACACACACACAATTTTTTTTTTTTTTTTAAATTTACATTTGATTTTTTACTGGACAGGTTTAGCAAAAAATAAAAAAAAAAAATACTGTTTTTCCTCAAAATTGTCAGTTTTTTAACCTCCTTATCGGTTTTCCCGAGTGTAGCTCGGGGTAAAATTTGAGTACCAAGAGCGGTAACCCTGAGCTACACTCGGGCTTACCATGCGGCGTTGCTCAGGGAGTCCCTGCAGCACTTACCTTGTCCTTCGCTCCCGCAATGTGTCCCCTGCAGCATCCCCGGCCATCTCCTCCGGCCGATGCCGGCATCCGGCTTCCGTGTTCCGGTCCCTGTGACGTCGGGACGTACGGGTGCCGGAACCGGCGGGAAATTTGAAATTTTTTAAAAAATGTAATTTTTGCTGTCATTGCTGTTTCAATGCATTTCACATACATTTTGTCCCGAGTGCTTTGTCCGGCGCCCTGCCTGTATTTTTACTGTTCTTTCTGCCTGGAAACTTAGAAAAGACCATGGCGTCCAAAAAGCGTCCCTTTACGTCAAAAGCTGTTTTAGACCGGCTAGAGAACAGCGATAGTAAATCAGAACCACTTGCAGAATTGAGTGATAATGATTGGTGGGGGAAATTCCTCATCAGACACTGAAAACGATTCTGCGACTGAACTCAGCGATGTGCGAACTTGGCGCTATATTTCACATTTCAGTGTTTTTGGTTTGATTATATTATTGAATTAAATTTATTATTATATTATTAAATTATAATTTATGATTTCGTGTTTCAAATTTTATCCTACCCGGGATGTTTACTAGACTCTTGTTCGGACAGATTTCAGTGAGTTATTCCTAAAAATTACAGCCTACAATAAAAAAAATACATATTTCCATGCAAAAAAATGGTACCGCTTTCCGCACAAAAAAATTGGAAAGAATCAGACCGCCAGGGAGGTTAAAAGTGTGAGAAAAAAAAAAAAAAAGCACAGGTGATCAAATACCACAAAAAAAAAAAAAACAACAACAGTTCCTAGGGGGGACCATTTGCCATGCAACAAGACCAGAGGAAATGGCAAACCAACACCATGAGCTCAATGAGGAGTTTTACATGGAATTTATACTGCAACAGCCAGGGGTGACAGTTGGATGAGCACACCAAAAACAGTCCATTTATATAGAAACGCTTCAATGTGTAGAACCACATCAAACAGATTAGCATTCCGCATCGTCATGCACTACTAGTATGAGAAGATCACCACCAACCAGCTAAAAATATCACCTCTGTGTAAGCCAACCTTCCACCCCCCCCCCCCCCCCAGTAAAGTGCTAAGCATTTACACCACAACACAAACCTGAACATGTTTTTCAAAAGGAAGTAAGAAACCGAGACCAAGAATCCAGTCAACAGCTTTGTAACGGTTTTGTGTCACGTGTGTATGCCGAGGTGTACGGTATACAATTAGCCCTGTTACTCCCATTATACAAAAACATCTGCCGAAATACTTCCCTGTACAGACCCCTTACCATTGTATTCCCACTGCACCAAGCACAGCCTACAGTCTGGAAAAGGGTTCAAATGGTTAGCACCACTGCCAACTCTAGCTAGACAGGAAAAGTCCCAAAACGGTTTAGGACGAGGCAGATGCTGGGCTTACAATGAGATTCTCAAGCAAATTGAGGTCCCACCATAAAAGAGCAATTCTGTAGTTCAAAGGAGAGACATTAACTGGCCGCTTGTTCAGCAGAATGACTTCCACAGATGTATTCGGAAAAAGGGTAAGAATGTCACATCTTGAAGGGTAAAGCCGGCCATAGATGGATCAAAATTTGGCCGGGATCAGCCAAGCTTCAATCTTCTATGGGCAGGCTGACCGACTTTGGTACAATCAAAATGGACCTGGGTACAACCAGCACGTTGGATTTATACATGCGATTATAGCCACGAGCAATCACTGTGTTATGGCAGGGAAGGATTCCCTGCACCCCACCCCCCTAGCCAGGAGAACACAATAGTTTAGCGGGATGGAGTCCCCATCAACTAATGGTGCACCAAAATGAAAATTCTGGAGCCAAAACCAAATATTCAGGATGCAGTTGGCCGAAAACAGGACAGTTAAAAAAAAAAAAAACAAAAAACACCCACACAAAAAAAAAAAAATCAATATTTTTTTCCAAACGAAAATTTGTCAAAATACACTTTAATGAATGAAAAAAAAAAAAAATTATAAAAATAACCCAAACAATATACTCAAATTTTTTTTGTAAAATATGAAAGATGTTACACCGAGTGTAACGGAACCGGAGAGAGAACACACTTGGGTATTTCCATTAGACTCTCGCTTCCCTGTCCGAACACAGATCCCCGGACACCACCGCTGATCATGAAGGAAATAGACAGCACCAGACTCTTCTTCAGACAGGAAATGGACCGCTTTATTTTAACACAAAACACAAGATATATACACAGGGCGGGGAAAATACAACCAAGAAACACATCAGCAGGCCGACCCATCAGGGGGAAGGGCGGCTGGAAACACCCCCCACCAAACCAAGACACAATAGAACAACCACGTGGCATTAAACAAGTTACAACCCCCACACCAATACACAACATCCACCTGGCAGTACTCGGGTCGTTGGTTCGAATCCCAGCCATGGCACCTCCTGCCTGGAGTTTGCATGTTCTCCCTGTGCCTGGATGGGTTTCCTCCGGGTACTCCAAAGACATGCTGGGAGGTGAATTGGATCCTGTCTATATTGGTCCTAGTATGTGTATGTATGAATGTGAGTTAGGGACCTTAGATTGTACGCCCCTTGAGGGTTAGGGACTGATGTGAATGTACAATATATATGTAAAGTGCTGCGTAAATGGACAGCGCTATATAAGTACCTGAAATAAATAAATTACATCCCATAATAGTTTGCTAGAACAATGGGATGCAGCCACTAGGCAGAGAACACCGAACAACCCCCACACCAATATTAGAACAGTTCACCCTGTCCCCTAACAGGCACAGGGTGGCTTAAACATAAGAGGGATTTGAGAAGATGATACAGGGCTCCCCCCACCCCCAAAAGTCACTCCCGAGTAAATAGATACCCAACACGCCACGTTTTAAAATTGCGCACGTTCGTGGAATGGCACCAAACTACGGGTTCCGCTTTAAAAATTTCTACAGGTTACCAGTTTAAAGTTAGAGGAAGTCTAGTGCTAGAATTATTTCTCTGTTTGCAGCCATACCTTACATGTGGGTGTGGCCTACGTATGCATTCACCACAGAGCGCAAGCAAGCATTGCTCAAAAAAAAACAAAACCTTGTTTACAAGGCGACGGAAGAAGAAGTAATGCAATGACATCGCTCCGGTCCTCCGAGGGCATAGAGATGAGTGGAGGCCATCTTTCCTTCTGTGATCTCTATGTCCAGTGCCTGGATCATTGGATGGGTACTCAGGTAAGGCCGGGCGAGTTATTTTCACCACCTGTATCGGTGCTTATTTTCGTATCGGCCAAAGGCTGATCAGAGTATTTTCAGCCAAACCGTTTTGACCACTAATTTCAGTGCATCCCTAGTTAGACGTGGGTTACTATTACTCACACTACATAAAGAAACGCAATGTATGTCAGGAATATGTGCATCTCCACAAATCACATAGAAGTACATTAATATTTCCGTCCTGATGAAGGGGGTCCAATACCTCTGAAATGCAGAGATCTTTCACGTACTTTGAATAGAAAGTAGCCTCAAAACACAAGTCTACCTTGGCAGAGGATGCAACTCTTCCTGGCTCAAATGAAAACAAAGGTTTGGCTGGAGTTACATTTTAACCCCCTCCCGCCCACCATATAGTAATATGACAGATGCAAGGTGGTTCTCTCGTTCTGGGAGGACTTCATATGACGTCCTCCCATTCTAACCGCGCATGCGTGGCTCCCGGAGCACTGCGATCGGCGGTGCGCTGTGTCCCTCGGACACAGCAGATCACCGATCCATGGAAAGAGCCGAAGATGTCGGCTCAGTCATGTGATCAGCTGTGTCCAATCACAGCTGATCACATGTAAACAGGGAAATGCCGGTTATCAGCATTTCTCTCCTTTCGAGCTGTCACGCTGACAGAGGAGACAGAGCCGGTAATCGGCATTCCGCGGAGGAGACATGTACACTGATCATCGGGGCACTGTCAGTGTAGCCCCAGCAGTGCCAGCTGTCAGTGCCTACCAGTGCCAGCTGTCAGTGCCTACCAGTGCACAATGCCACATACCAGTGTCACCCAATGCCAGTCAGTGGCACCTATCAGTGCCACCTATCAGTGCCCATCAGTGATGCCTGTCAATGCCCATTAGTGCCACCCACTAATGCCTCCTCATCAGTGCCACCTATCAGTGTCCATCAGTGCAGCCTCATTAGCGCACATCAGTGAAGGACAAAAATCACTTTACAAAATTTTGTAACAAAAACAAAAAAACTTTTTTTTTTTCAAAATTCAGTGGTTTTTGGTTTAAGAAAAAAAAAAAAAAACCCCAGAGGTGATTAAATACCACCAAAATAAAGCTGTCACAAAAAAAATTATAAATGTCATATGGGTACAGTGTTCCATGACCGCGCAATTGTCATTCAAAGTGTGACAGTGCTGGAAATTGGCCTGGGCAGGAAGGGGGTAGAAGCGCCCGGCAGGCAGGAAGGGGGTAGAAGCGCCCGGCAGGCAGGAAGGGGGTAGAAGCGCCCGGCAGGCAGGAAGGGGGTAGAAGCGCCCGGCAGGCAGGAAGGGGGTAGAAGCGCCCGGCAGGCAGGAAGGGGGTAGAAGCGCCCGGCAGGCAGGAAGGGGGTAGAAGCGCCCGGCAGGCAGGAAGGGGGTAGAAGCGCCCGGCAGGCAGGAAGGGGGTAGAAGCGCCCGGCAGGCAGGAAGGGGGTAGAAGCGCCCGGCAGGCAGGAAGGGGGTAGAAGCGCCCGGCAGGCAGGAAGGTGGTAGAAGCGCCCGGCAGGCAGGAAGGGGGTAGAAGCGCCCGGTAGGCAGGAAGGGGGTAGAAGCGCCCGGTAGGCTTGTGGTTAAGTCACTTACAGACATGAGATGACAATCCCCCTATTGACCTACCTAGGGGACAGGTAGACAACCACTGGCAGGCGGACAACTGACAAAATCTGTCCTGACAACTACACCCTTCTTAACCCCTTCCTGAGATGAAGCAGAGATGAGCAGGAATGGGGCGCACCATCAGAGGCACACTTATTTTGTCACTGTCAGAAGCACCTCATTTCTGCCCGGCCTCTGCTGATCCGCTCCACTGGCTACAGCGAAAAACAAAAAAACAAACAAAAAACCAAAAAAAAAAAAAAAAAAAACAAAAAAAAAAAAAACCACCACAACTTTTACTACAATCTTTACGCAGCTGTAAGCAAGTAAGGGGTCTTGTGATTGAGGGGGCTTCTAAGAACAGATATTTAGAGAAGACAAAATGGGTGGACAATTATTACACATAAGGCAACTATTGAGGCCAGTCTTGCGGACATGCTTCAATGCAGGGGGACTAAACAAAGGGCCAGTTTACGGTTCTGAAGACTCAAGGGGGCAGACTGTGGTCAGTGGGAGGAGAAAATGACTTCAGTGGGAGGAACAGCGCCCCCATCGTCGGCGGCAGTGGGAGGAACAGCGCCCCCATCGTCGGCGCCAGTGGGAGGAACAGCGCCCCCATCGTCGGCGCCAGTGGGAGGAACAGCGCCCCCATCGTCGGCGCCAGTGGGAGGAACAGCGCCCCCATCGTCGGCGCCAGTGGGAGGAACAGCGCCCCCATCGTCGGCGCCAGTGGGAGGAACAGCGCCCCCATCGTCGGCGCCAGTGGGAGGAACAGCGCCCCCATCGTCGGCGCCAGTGGGAGGAACAGCGCCCCCATCGTCGGCGCCAGTGGGAGGAACAGCGCCCCCATCGTCGGCGCCAGTGGGAGGAACAGCGCCCCCATCGTCGGCGCCAGTGGGAGGAACAGCGCCCCCATCGATGCCACGAGTTGCAAGAATTATGCCCCCCAATGTTGGTGTCAGTGGGAGGAATAGTGTTGCAGTTTGGAGACTACTGCTTTAAAAAGGGCGCGTTCACCTTTACCAAGGAGGGAGTGAAGGATTGTGTGCCCCTGCAAAGCTGGGAACACGATCCTTCACTTCTAGTAAAAGCACCACCTAGTGTACACCAAGCACATAGCAAGGCACACAAGTTAACCCTTTGATCACCCTAGATGTTTAACCCCTTCCCGCTCAGTGTTGGAGCATATTTTTTAGCACTGATCACGGTATTTGTGTCACTGGTTCCCACAAAGTGGGAGTTAGTGTAAAAATGTCTGCTGCAATATCGCAGTCCTACTATAAGTCACCGATAGCACCCATTACAACCATTTAAAAAAAAAAAAAAACAATTAAAAAAATTCCAGTACATGTCCCATAGTTTGTAGATGCTATAAAACTCTTGCACAAAAAAAAAAAAAAAAAAAATACCTATAAGTGTACATTGATTAAACCAAAAACATAACAGAATACCTTTTGGCCTGAACTTTGTAAGAATTTAGATTTCTTATAGTCGGAAAAAAAAATTTTTTTTTTTACAAAATGGTCTTTTGTTTATAACACAAAAAGTAAAAAATGCAAAAGATGCAGAGGTGATCAAATATCACCAAAAGAAAGCTGTGTGTGTGCGCGTTTGGGTGTGTGGGGGGCGGGGGAAATGACAACATTTCATGTACAGCAGTGCAAGATCAGGCAATTGTCAGTTAAACGCAGCACCATATCACAAAAAATGGCCTGGTCAGGAAGGGGGGGGGGGGGGGGGAGAATTCTTCCAGGAGGTCAAGAGGTTAAGGAAAGAGGAAAAAAATAAATAATTGCTTTTAGAACCACTTTGATGCAAGTACACCACTATAGAAGGATATGCTTTGTTCATTTCAAAGGTTTACAACCACTTTAAATAAATTCTATGTCCACAAGATCGCAAAACAAAAAAAAAAAAAACACTACATATAAAAAACAACCACACAGTTAGCACTCGAATACTACTGATCTCTCTCATTGAAAACTGACGACAACTTCTGTGCAACAACTGACAGGCACCCAAACCCAGACCCAAACCCCAACACTCGACATGAGTATTCCCATTATATTCTATGGTTCCCATTCACACCTGAGCATTGCGCTGCTTGAAGCCTGAAGTACAGGAGCCCTTTTGGGGCAGAGTCATGCATTTTTGGTCCCTATCAGGGGCAGACTGACAACTCATGGGGCCCCCAGGCAATAGGAGATCATGGGCCCCTGTGTCCTTGCCCAAACTCAAAAAAAGTCTATGAAACAGGTACCAGGGGCATCTCATTGGGCCACCTACTGACCCCAGGCCCTGGGCAGTGCCCGAGTTTCCAAATGGTCAGTCCACCCCTGGTCCCTATAGACTTAATATGGGAGAGCCAGAATATTTTCATTTACAAAACTTCATTGGCTAAAACAAATATTCGAACCTGAAAATACGTGTACAAAAGGAACATAAAAACATCCAAAAGTGTTCTAAGAAGCTGAAAGTGACATTAACCCCTCGCCTACCAGGCACTTATACCGCCTTCCTTACCAGGCCAATTTTCAGCTTTCAGCGCTGCCGCACTTTGATTGACAATTGCGCGGTCATGCAACATTGTACCCATATGAAATTTTGATCATTTTTTTCTCACCAATAGAGCTTTCTTTTGGTGGTATTTAATCGCCACTGGGCGCTTTACTTTTTGCGCTATAAATAAAAAAAGTGCAAAAAATTTGAAAAAAAAAAAAAAAGTTTATTTGTTTCTTTTATAAAATTTTTCAAACAGGTATTTTTTCTCCTTCACTGATGTGCATTGATGAGGCAGCACTGATGGGCACTGATAGGCGGCACTGATGGGCACTGATAGGCAGTACTAATGAGGTGGCACGGATAGACAGCACTAATTAGGGGTCATGGATAGGCGGCACTGATATGCAGCACTGATAGGCGGCACTGATAGACAGCACTAATTAGGGGTCACGGATAGGCGGCACTGATAAGCGGCACTGATAGGTGACACTGATTATGGGTACTGATAGACGGCACTGACTGGCACAACCCCTGGGCACTGACTGGTGGCACTGACTGGCAGCACTGGTGGGTGGTCACAGGTGGGTGGCACTTCTGGGCACAGGTAGGTGGCACTGCAGAGTGGCACAGGCGGGGGCACTGCTGGGCACAGGTGGGGGCACTGCTGGGCACAGGTGGGGGCACTGCTGGGCACAGGTGGGGGGAGCTAGTGGGCGCACTGCTGGGCGGAACTTGCGGGTGTCACTGCTGGGCACCGATCATCAGGGCACTGATCATCAGTGCCCTGATGATCGGTGCCGATCCTCGCTCTGACAACTGCCGGTTCTCGGCAGTACTTTCCTCACGATCTGACAGCGTGAGGAAAGTGCAGCCGAGAACCGGCACTTGCATTTCCCTCTGATCAGCGTGTCATTGGACACCGCTGATCACGTGGTAAAACGCCGGTATGATTGGCCTTTTACCACATCTCGTGATCAGCTGTGTCCGTAGGACACAGCGATCACAGAGATCGCCGGGTGCGCGCCCCCTGGGGCGCACAGGAGAGCGCGTTCTGGGAGGACGTCATATGACGTGCACTCAGAACTGGCCGGCTGCGGTAAAGCCGTCATTCGGCTATGCGCGGTCGGCAAGAGGTTAAAATGACATTTCAAAAATATATCCACACGCTTTGATTACTTAAAAGTCAACTAAACCCTCTCAAATATTGGATTACATTAAATCCTTGTGCTGCTAGCATTAGTAAATAGATAGCATGGTATATTATAGTCACCGATTTACCTTCCCCCCTTTCATTTCTTCAGTTACTTCCTGGATTCTGGCCTAGGCCAAACTCATGTCATACATCCCAGGAGTCTCCATGGAAGGAGGGCTCTCTCAGCTAAGCACGCCCTCCCGGTTGCATACCTGAGCTAAGCACAGAGGGATTCCAAGAAGTAAATGCGACATGAATCTGCCCTTACTCAAGATGGCCATGGTCAGAAATGCTGGTTGGGAGGGGTCTTTTTCACAGCGATTTGTCAACAAAAGAAAGCATGGAGAGATATATATGCATGGGGGAGTTTGCTTTGAGCACCTGAAGCTGAAAACACGAATTAAATTCATTGTACAGTTTAATTCCACTTCCAAGGAGTACACAGAGGAGTTATGGTGATCATAACCCTGTCTGTACTGTGCTGGCAGATCTTCATTGTCAGTTGTAAACCAAGATGTACACACTTTTCCTACAAAAGGGGCAAAGATAGTACATTGGATGTTAATGAGCCTCCAAACCAATCCCTAAATAAAGTAAATTGCAAAGGTTTTTTTTTATTTTATATTTTTAAAATAGAGGCTACCTATGTACATATCTGCTCCAAAAAACTAGAAAGGCTAGACAGTTCTATTTTCAGGCATGCTGTAATTCTGCATAGAAGAGGGGGGAGGTTGGTAAAATCCTGCATTGCCACCTGTGTAAAATGGCCCTAACCTCAGCTTCACACCTATGCAGGTTGCCTTTCAGCATTGCATTTTGGACGCATTTTTTTCTCCTCTCCATTTCTCTTGTTGCTAGGCAGATTTTAAAACACGCATCAATAACGTGGCAAAAACGCAATACATGCTTTTCTGCAACGTTCCCATTGAAGTCTATAGAACCAAAAAAACGCAATGCTTTGCGGTTAAAAAAAAAAAAAAAAGTCCCTGACCCTTTCCAAAAAACGCACCGGGTGAAAATGCAGAGATGTGAACCCGCCCCATAGGAAATCACGTTAAATGGACTGTACTGCGTCTCTGCAAAACGCTACAGAAAACACTTGAGAACCAGGAGTTAGACAAACCCATCTTACCCTCAAGGTAAAAGCAGCCGGAGACAACTCGAATTTCCTGCTGAATCGCGAGGGGGCTCAGGTGCGTATTGGGGAAGGGGGGGGGGGGGGGTGCGGCACACAGGTGGTTTCTAACCATCATCTATAGAATGCATAAAGTTAAAAAACCTTCAGCCCTCACAACCACTAAGCCCTCCTGCACACGGGACATTTTTACAGCAGCTGTTATTGGCTTTGATATTTTTTTTTTCTACAGCCAGTAAACCCCCCCAGCATGTTATCCTAGGTGTCCATACACACACAGACTGGAATCTGATTTTTGGCTGGAAAAAGAACACAGGACTAGTGGTTTTCTTAGCTGACCTGCTCTCTAGCTCCCTTGTCTCCTCCTCCCATGCTTGTCTCCAGGACTTTTTCAGAGGATGGGGGAGGCTCTGGAACTCTCTACCCCAATTTATCAGACTATCGCCTACTCTGCTCACTTTTAGGTGATCTCTGAAAACCGATCTCTTCAGGGAAGTCTATCCCGCCCTCAGCTAATAATGGAATCTTCCACTCCTCCTACCAGTCCATCCCCCACAGTTACTATCTTTTGTACCACTAGCCCCTCCCTCTTAGATTGTAAGCTCCCAGGATCAGGGCCCTCCTAACCCTCTTGTATTGAACTGTATTGTTGCTGTATTGTCTCCCGTTATATTGTAAAGCGCTGAGCAAACTGTTGGCGCCATATAAATCCTGTATAATAATAATAGCTGTAAAAAAGCTCTAACGCTGAAAAACACGGCAAAAAAACAGCAAACCAGCATTCCTTGACTTTTAACTAAACAAAAAAATTTTTTTCTTGTTAAAAAAAAAAAAAAAAAAAAATAATAAGAAACCAACCAAACTAACACAAAACGCGAAATAAATGCAAAAAAAACCCCAACAAAACCACCACTAAACGCCACTACAAAAACACTAAAAAATTTTTTTTTTTTTTTTTAAAAAAAATCACTTTTTAACATGGCTTTACACGTCCCGTGTGCATGGAGCCTTCCTGTACCGTTAATGACTATTGGCGATTGTAATATCTGTGGGCACTCAGCTCATTACAGGCACACTTGGGTGTCCTGCAGTGTGATTGGACACCTCTGCTTGCCATTCTTAAAGCCCAACTCCACATTTATTATTCCCTTTAAACAGTTTGGGCCAAGCTGGGCCCGCTGCCAGGACACAGCGCTGTATACAGTATATGGCTGAGTCTGCATACAGTAAATACAATGCGCCCAGCAGGCTGACCGGCTGCTGCAGTAAATAGTTTGCTTTGGTCAGCTTGGCCCACACAAACTATATACGAGACAATAAATGTGGAGTTAAGAGCTTTAGCTATCCATACACATAGGTTTCTCTCGTTCAATCGTGGGCTGAAGTAGAGAAAGCCAACATTATTATTATACAGTATTTATATAGCGCCAAAAGGTTTGCTCAGCGCTGTACATTATAGTGGGGGACAGCACATGAGACAATACAGTAACAAAACAGTAGAGGGGTTCGAGGGCCCTGCTCTTTTCGAGCTTACAATCTAGGAGGGAGGGGAGAGTGGTACAGGAGGAAGTGGCTGTGGGGGATGGAGTGGTAGGAGATCAGCTGTTAGGTGAGGGTGGGGTAGGCTTCCCTGAAGAGATGGGTTTTCAGGGTGCGCCTAAAGGTGAGGAGGGTAGGTGACAGTCTGATGGATTGGGGCAGTGAGTTCCAGAGGATGGGGGAAGTTCTTGAGAAGTCCTGCAGTCGGGTGTGGGAGGAGGAGACCAGGGAGCTAGAAAGTAGGAGGTCTTGTGAGGAGTGAAGAGTACGGGTTGGGTTTTATTTGGGTATCAGGTCGGTGAGGTAGTTTGGGGCAACGTTGTGAATGGCTTTGTATGTCAATGTTAGTAGTTTGAATTTAATGATTTGGGCAATCGGGAGCCAGTGGAGGGAATGACAGAGGGGGGTGGAGCCCAGTGGAGGGAATGACAGAGGGGGGTGGAGCCCAGTGGAGGGAATGACAGAGGGGGGTGGCAGATGCGGATCCGTTGGTAAGGTGGAGGAGTCTGGCCGCTGAGTTCAGGATAGACTGAAGCGGGGATAGTCTGTGATGAGGTAGGTCGGTGAGGAGGGAGTTGCAGTAGTCCAGACGTGAGATAATAAGGGAGTGAACGAGTTGTTTAGTGGTGTCTGGGGTGAGGAACGTACGTATTTTGGAGATGTTGCGGAGGTGGAGCCTGCATGAGTTTGCCAGCGATTGGACATGGGGTTGGAAGGACAGGTTGGAGTCCAGAGTGACACCTAGGACTTTGGCTTGCGGGGTGGGACTGATGGTGGCGTTGTTGGTCGTGATGGAGAGGAAGGGGGGGGGGGGGCGCGGGTTGGGGGGAAAAGCAGGAACTCAGTTTTGGAAAGGTTCAATTTGAGGAAATGGAGCGACATCCAGTATGATATGTCGTTCAGTAGGTGGGTGATACGGGCAGAGACTCAAGGGGTGAAGTGAGGGGTGGAGAGGTAAAACGTCATCAGCGTAGAGGTGATAGTTGAAGCCGTGAGAGTATCAGTTTGCCGAGGGAGGAGGTGTAGATGGAGAAGAGAAGGGGCCCGAGGACAGAGCCTTGGGGGACCCCAACAGAGAGGGGGAGGTGGTAGTGTTATAGGTAACGCTGAAGGAGCGTTGGGATAGGTAGGAAGAGAGCCAGGAGAGAGCGGAGTCTCTGATGCTGAGGGAGTGTAGTTTATTGAGGAGGAGGGGGTGGTCAACTGTGTCGAAGGCCGCGGAGAGGTCGAGGAGTAGGAGCACTGAGTAAGTGGCCAATAGCTTTGGCGGTTAGCAGGTCGTTCGTGATTTTGAGTAAGGTGGTTTCGGTGAGTGTAGGGGATGGAAGCCGGACTGTAGGGGATCGAGGAGGTGGTTGTCAGTGAGGTGGGCGAGTGTAGACCAAGCGCTCAACGAGCTTGGATGTATAATGGCAGCAGGGAGATGGGTCTAAGGTTGTTCAGGTCGGTGGGGTCCAGGGAGAGTTTTTTTGAGTATAGAGGTGATGTGCGTGTGCTTCAGGGGGAAGGGAATGCGCCAGTGGAGAGGGAGAGATTGAAGATGTGGGTGAGGGAGCGTAGGATGGAGGAGGAGGGTGACCGAAGGAGTTGTGTGGGTACAGGGTTAAGGGGGCAAGTGGTGAGGCGGGCTTCTGAGAAGACCTTAGTGACCTCCTCAGTGGTAGCAAGGCTTTTGTTTAGCAAATCTTCCCTGTTGGCTGTTGTATCCTGACAGCTAGCACCCATGCCTGTCAAAATACCGGTGACTGCAGGTCTGTGCTTGGTTCCTTCAACAAAAATCAATTGAAAAAAATCGACTTGTCAAGCTGGGTGGTGCCAACCGATGCACACCGCTTCAGCAGGAATTACACTGGTCAAGGGGAGGAGCCAGAAGCACCAGCAGGGTCCCGAGAAGAGAGGAGGATCAGTGCTAATGTGTGCCAAAACCATTACACAGAGCAGGCAGTTAAAAAAAAAAAAAAAAAAAAAAAACTTTAATATCACTTCAAAGCTGTTTGAGGGCTAAATTTTTTTTTTTTTTTTTTTTTTTTTAAAAGGAATAAAAACATGTCATACATACCTGCTCTGTGCAATGGTATTACAAACAGCAGCTCTGAACTATCTCTGGAGGTCCCCTGTGACCCTAGCTCCTCCTCCTTCTGTGCACCACCACAAAGGTCACTTTCTATGGGGGTGCAAGTGTGGGCCTCGTTTCCCCCATTACTTTAATGCAAGGAATGTATTAAGGTAAATAGGTCATTCTTTTATAATCCCTATAAAGTGTTACTGAACCCCGGACCCCGCCGTTCGCTATAGCCGCTCCCCCCGGACCCCGCGTCGCTATAGCCGCTCCCCCCGGACCCCGCGTTCGCTATAGCCGCTCCCCCCGGACCCCGCGTTCGCTATAGCCGCTCCCCCCGGACCCCGCGTTCGCTATAGCCCGCTCCCCCCGGACCCCGCGTTCGCTATAGCCGCTCCCCCCGGACCCCGCGTTCGCTATAGCCGCTCCCCCGGACCCCGCGTTGGCTATAGCCGCTCCCCCCGGACCCCGCGTTCGCTATAGCCGCTCCCCCCGGACCCCGCGTTCGCTATAGCCGCTCCCCCCGGACCCCGCGTTCGCTATAGCCGCTCCCCCCGGACCCCGCGTTCGCTATAGCCGCTCCCCCCGGACCCCGCGTTCGCTATAGCCGCTCCCCCCGGACCCCGCGTTCGCTATAGCCGCTCCCCCGGACCCCGCGTTCGCTATAGCCGCTCCCCCCGGACCCCGCGTTCGCTATAGCCGCTCCCCCCGGACCCCGCGTTCGCTATAGCCGCTCTCCCCGCACCCCCCGTTCGCTATATCCGCTCTCCCCGGACCCCGCATTCGCTATATCCGCTCTCCCCAGACCCCGCATTCCCTATATCTGCTCTCCCCGGACCCCGCATTCACTATATCCGTTCTCCCCGGACCCCGCATTCGCTATATCCGCTCTCCCCGGACCCCGCATTCGCTATATCCGCTCTCCCCGGACCCCGCATTCACTATATCCGCTCTCCCCGGACCCGCATTCACTATATCCGTTCTCCCCGGACCCTGCATTCGCTATATCCGCTCTCCCCGGACCCCGCATTCACTATATATGTAATCTCACAGTACAGAGAACATGGAAGTGCAATTATTTTAGCAAATATAAACTGCTATATACCTTTTCTGAGCGGTGTATAATAGTCATGTGACTTCTATCAGTGTCCAGCAGAGCACTGTTTAAAGCTTGTAGGAGGAGTTTTGTTTTCTGCTCTAGGAGTAGAACCCCTGACCTCTGTCTGGAAAGTGCCAATTGGCCCTGTGCTGATCACATGCACTCTCCCCGGAAAAAAAAAAAACAAAAAAAAAAAAACACACACAACAACTCTAGCAATACATACTAAACTGAGCATGTGCAGGTGGCTACGGGTTCAGTCTGTCTCATCAGGAGATAAGAGGTGGTCTCTTGAAAAAGGAGGAACAGAAGAAAGGATCAAAAGGCTTTTTTACACAATGCAGAGGATTAACCCCTTAGGTTTCGCAGGGAGTATAACAAGCACGCTTTACTGCATCTACAGACTGATTGTACTGCTGGGGGTTTATTATCACTTTAACCTCCTCAAGCATTCCCTCCACTAACCTACCTTTACCTGGTCATGTTCCCCGTAGCTCTTCATCGTGGCCCTTGCTGGGAGCTGCACGACCATTTCATGGAAATCTCCCAGACAGACAACAAAGTCTACATTCATTGCTACAGAAAGGCCGTCACCAGCCAGAGAGAGACTTTCATGAAGAGTTCATGTCGCTTCCTGCGGGTGCAATCATGAGGATCTACTAGGAGCATAGACCGGGAAGTCGTTTATTTTGTGGGGGGTGGGGAAGTTAGCAGATAACTGTACTAAAAGCACAATTCTCCTTTGAAATTGTTGGGTCCCCCCCCCCCCCCCCCCGAAGAACGACTGGTGCTGCTTCACATAAAAACACGTGATTCATATGCTTGTCATCGCATTTGCTGATGCAGATGAAGACACGTGCAGAAGAGCGAGTCTGTCAACAGAAGTGAGAGCTCGTTCACCGATTGGTGGAGAGCGGATGGAACAAACCTGCAACCTTTTTATTTCCTGGCAGGAGATCTCCTGTACTATACATATCCTGACTATTGGCAGCAACACGCCGATTACTCACATGTCTAGCAGATACGGGCGGTGTGGAAGGAGAGACCCCTTCATCCAACATCCATCCACCAGCAGGAAGGAGAGACCCCTTCATCCAACATCCATCCACCAGCAGGAAGGAGAGACCCCTTCATCCAACATCATCTCACACCAGCAGGAAGGAGAGACCCCTTCATCCAACATCATCTCACACCAGCAGGAAGGAGAGACCCCTTCATCCAACATCCATCTCACACCAGCAGGAAGGAGAGACCCCTTCATCCAACATCCATCTCACACCAGCAGGAAGGAGAGACCCCTTCATCCAACATCCATCTCCACCAGCAGGAAGGAGAGACCCCTCCATCCAACATCATCTCACACCAGCAGGAAGGAGAGACCCCTTCATCCAACATCATCTCACACCAGCAGGAATGCTTTACAGTAACTTAAAGTGTTACTGAACCCCAGACCCCACGCGCGCCCTACATCCGCTCTCCCCGGACCCCACGCGCGCCCTACATCCGCTCTCCCCGGACCCCACTAGTGCTACATCCGCTCTCCCCGGACCCCACTAGTGCTACATCCGCTCTCCCCGGACCCCACGCGCGCCCTACATCCGCTCTCCCCGGACCCCACGCGCGCCCTACATCCGCTCTCCCCGGACCCCACTAGTGCTACATCCGCTCTCCCCGGACCCCACGCGCGCCCTACATCCGCTCTCCCCGGACCCCACTAGTGCTACATCCGCTCTCCCCGGACCCCACGCGCGCCCTACATCCGCTCACCCCGGACCCCGCTAGCCGCTACACATCCGCTCACCCCGGACCCCGCTAGCGCTACACATCCGCTCTCCCCGGACCCCGCTAGCGCTACATCCGCTCTCCCCGGACCCCGCACACGCCCTGAAGCCGCTCTCCCCGGACCCCGCACACGCCCTGAAGCCGCTCTCCCCGGACCCCGCACACGCCCTGAAGCCGCTCTCCCCGGACCCCGCACACGCCCTGTAGCCGCTCTCCCCGGACCCGCACGCCCTGTAGCCGCTCTCCCCGGACCCCGCACGCCCTGTAGCCGCTCCCCCCAGACCCCGCACGCCCTGTAGCCGCTCTCCCCGAACGCGCTACATACGCTCTCCCCGGACCCCGCACGCCCTGTAGCCGCCTCTCCCCGGACCCCACACACCCTGTAGCCGCTCTCCCCGGACCCCACACCCTGTAGCCGCTCTCCCCGGACCCCGGTACATGCGCTCTCCCCGGACCCCACACACCCTGTAGCCGCTCTCCCCCGGACCCCACACGCGTTACATGCGCTCTCCCCGGACCCCGCACGCCCCTGTAGCCGCTCGCCCCGGACCCCGCACGCGCTACATCCGCTCGCCCCGGACCCCGCATTCGCTAGATCCACAGTCTTGTGACTTCTATCAGTGTCCAGCAGAGCACTTGTTAAAACTTATAGGCATTTTATTTCTGCTCCAGGAGTATGCCGGGACCCTGACCTCTCTCTGGACAGTGCTGATTGGCCCTGTGCTATCACATGCACTCTCCCAAGAAAAAAATAGAAACACCACCTCTAGGAATACATACTAAACTGAGCGTGTGCAAAATGCCTATGGTTCAGTCTGTCTATCTTTAGGAGATAAGAGGTGGTCTCTTGAAAAAAGGAGGAACAGAGAAGAAAGGATTAAACAGCCTTTTTACACAATGCCCTAACCTCCGAACTCCTTAGGTTCCACAGGGAGTATAACAAGCATGCTCTACTGCATCTACCAACCGTTTGTATTGTTGTGGGTTTAGTAAGGCCGGCCATACATGGGTCGCAATTCAACCGATTTTTCGTCCAAAAATTGGACCTAAGAATAATCGGCCGATTCGCTCTGTTAGTGGGGTCAGTGGCACCGGCCGATTTCATAGTTTCTCCCCTTTTCGGCGATTGGGCATGTTGGAAAAATCGGGAAAAGGCACCGATTTTCAACTCAATGATGTAAATTCCTACGATCGTTTTTCCGAAAAAGCATATGCGCATGAGCCGTGACCTGGAAGGAGCAGAAGTTTCGCCTGTTATATGGAGTGCACGTATGACTCGGTCATCCGATTTCTGAAATCAATGATGGCAACCATCGGATTATCGAGTGAACGACGTTTTCGATTTTC
Organism: Staurois parvus; assembly: GCF_062004578.1. Lineage (NCBI taxonomy): Eukaryota > Metazoa > Chordata > Amphibia > Anura > Ranidae > Staurois > Staurois parvus. Next base: position 104,609 of record NW_028319836.1, read on the forward strand.
GGACAAAAAATTGTTCAGAATTTGAACCATGTATGGCCTGCATAACACTTAAAAATCTGAGAAGCCTGATGGACGGAGTTCGCCAAAACCCAGCACAGACATTGCACAGTGTAAGCAGTATGAAGCAACTTCAGTTTTCTTTTTAACCACTCCCCCCCCCCCCCCCTTCCCCTTCCAGTCCGGGACACTTTCCCCCCTTCCAGTCCGGACACTTTCCCCCCCCGCTTCCTGTCCGGACACTTCCCCCCCCCCCCCCCCCCCCCCCTTCCAGTCCAGGCCAATTTCAGCGCTATCACATTTTGAATGACAATTGCGCGGTCATGCAACACTGTACCCATAAGAATTTTTTACCATTTTTTTGAGACAGATAAAGCTTTGTTTTGGTGGAATTTATTCGCTGCTGGGATTTTTATTTTTTTGCTATGTAAATGAAAAAGTCCAAAAATTTAGAAAAAAAAAAAGTGTTTCTTAAAAAATTTTGCAAATAAATAATATTTCATCATAAATCTTGGCCAAAATGTATTCCGTTATCTTTTTAGTACAAAAAAAAAAAAAAAAAAAAAGCCAAATTAGTTTATAACCAAAAATTATAATTTTTAAACTTTTAAATTTTTATATTTATTTATTTTACATACA
>NW_028319837.1:0-105171 GCF_062004578.1 Staurois parvus
AAAAGTCTAATTGTTCTACCCTTTCACAGGATGTCAGACAGGTAGGGTTCCCCTTTAATTGGGGAGGTAGGTGGTTCTCCATGGTGTGAGTGAACGGTTTGCAGCAATCAGATGTCAGGGTTCCTCCTGCAATGACTGGCACTGTAAGTGTACCGTCGGCCCTCGTGTTGTACAATGCGGCACAAACTGTTGGCACGATATAAATCCTGACTGATAAGAATGTCTCGGTGACGGTGACAGCCGGTTACATCATTCGGTTGGTCGGATTAGCATGACAGGACAATCTACACTGACAGGATGGCACAATCTACACTGACAGGACGGCACAATCTACACTGACAGGACGGCACAATCTACACTGACAGGATGGCACAATCTACACTGACAGGTGCAGAGAAACCCGAATCAGGTTATAGGAGGACGTATAGAGCAGACAAGTCCCAAACATCTACCAGAGATCCAGCACCGTCACTTACCTGCACCGAGAGCGACTCAGGACACCTACAGCAGAGCTCCAGTGGTGGGCGGATTGGAGGAAAGCAGCGGGTGGGAGAAGAGCCGTCACCGCAGGACTCACAGGAACTGCCCTGCCCAAGAGGTCAGCATTGTTTTACAGACAACGGGCGGCTGTCACTGGCAGCCATTTCACAGCAGCATTTCCTGCGTCTGTCTGTGTCGGCTCACTTCCCGTCACACACACTGACAGGACAGAGGCTGCACAGAGACGATACACAGTAAACACGCCAACAGGCCAGGCTGGAGGCTGCACAGAGAAGACCAACACAGTAAGCACACCAACAGGCCAAGCTGGGGACGCACAGACAGGACAGACACAGGAAAAGACTGAACCAGAGGCTTCACAAAGAAAAACACAGTAAACACAATGAAAGGGCAGGATGGAGGCTGCACAGAGAAGAAAAATCAACGGACAGGACAGAAGCTGCACAGAGAAGACTGACACAGTAACACACTGATAGACTGGGCTGGAGGCTGCACAGAGAAGACAAACCAAATAAACACATCAACAGACTGGAGCATGGAGGATGCACATAGAAGACACACAGAAAATACACCAACAGGCCAGGACAGAAGCTGTACACAGAAAATACACCAACAGGTCAGGACAGAAGCTGCACAGAGAAGATACACAGAAAATACACCAACAGGCCAGGACAGAAGCTGTACACAGAAAATACACCAACAGTCAGGACAGAAGCTGCACAGAGAAGATACACAGAAAATACACCAACAGGCCAGGACAGAAGCTGCACATAGAAGATACACAGAAAATACACCAACAGGCCAGGACAGAAGCTGCACAGAGAAGATACACAGAAAACACACCAACAGGCCAGGACAGAAGCTGCACAGAGAAGATACACAGAAAACACACCAACAGGCCAGGACAGAAGTTGCACACAGAAAATACACCAACAGGCCAGGACAGAAGCTGCACACAGAAAATACACCAACAGGCCAGGACAGAAGCTGCACATAGAAGATACACAGAAAATACACCAACAGGCCAGGACAGAAGCTGCACACAGGAAATACACCAACAGGCCAGGACAGAAGCTGCACATAGAAGATACACAGAAAATACACCAACAGGCCAGGACAGTAGCTGCACACAGAAAATACACCAACAGGTCAGGACAGAAGCTGCACAGAGAAGATACACAGAAAATACACCAACAGGCCAGGACAGAAGCTGCACACAGAAGATACACAGAAAATACACCAACAGGCCAGGACAGAAGCTGCACACAGAAGATACACAGAAAATACACCAACAAGCCAGGACAGAAGCTGCACAGAGAAGATACACAGAAAATACACCAACAGGCCAGGACAGAAGCTGTACACAGAAGATACACATAAAATACACCAACAGGCCAGGACAGAAGCTGCACACAGAAGATACACAGAAAACACACCAACAGGCCAGGACAGAAGCTGCACAGAGAAGATACACAGAAAATACACCAACAGGCCAGGACAGAAGCTGCACACAGAAGATACACAGAAAACACACCAACAGGCCAGGACAGAAGCTGCACACAGAAGATACACAGAAAACACACTGACAAGCCAGAGGCTGCACAGAACAGACACACAAGGCCGGTCATGCTGATAGCACCTCTGTGGTGCCAGACCAAAGGACAGGCACAGGAAAAGACTTAACCAGAGGCTTCACAAAGAAAAACACAGTAAACACAATGAAAGGGCAGGATGGAGGCTGCACAGAGAAGAAAAATCAACGGACAGGACAGAAGCTGCACAGAGAAGACTGACACAGTAACACACTGATAGACTGGGCTGGAGGCTGCACAGAGAAGACAAACCAAATAAACACATCAACAGACTGGAGCATGGAGGATGCACATAGAAGACACACAGAAAATACACCAACAGGCCAGGACAGAAGCTGTACACAGAAAATACACCAACAGGTCAGGACAGAAGCTGCACAGAGAAGATACACAGAAAATACACCAACAGGCCAGGACAGAAGCTGTACACAGAAAATACACCAACAGGTCAGGACAGAAGCTGCACAGAGAAGATACACAGAAAATACACCAACAGGCCAGGACAGAAGCTGCACAGAGAAGATACACAGAAAATACACCAACAGGCCAGGACAGAAGCTGCACAGAGAAGATACACAGAAAACACACCAACAGGCCAGGACAGAAGCTGCACAGAGAAGATACACAGAAAACACACCAACAGGCCAGGACAGAAGTTGCACACAGAAAATACACCAACAGGCCAGGACAGAAGCTGCACACAGAAAATACACCAACAGGCCAGGACAGAAGCTGCACATAGAAGATACACAGAAAATACACCAACAGGCCAGGACAGAAGCTGCACATAGAAGATACACAGAAAATACACCAACAGGCCAGGACAGTAGCTGCACACAGAAAATACACCAACAGGTCAGGACAGAAGCTGCACAGAGAAGATACACAGAAAATACACCAACAGGCCAGGACAGAAGCTGCACACAGAAGATACACAGAAAATACACCAACAGGCCAGGACAGAAGCTGCACACAGAAGATACACAGAAAATACACCAACAGGCCAGGACAGAAGCTGCACACAGAAGATACACAGAAAATACACCAACAAGCCAGGACAGAAGCTGCACAGAGAAGATACACAGAAAATACACCAACAGGCCAGGACAGAAGCTGTACACAGAAGATACACATAAAATACACCAACAGGCCAGGACAGAAGCTGCACACAGAAGATACACAGAAAACACACCAACAGGCCAGGACAGAAGCTGCACAGAGAAGATACACAGAAAATACACCAACAGGCCAGGACAGAAGCTGCACACAGAAGATACACAGAAAACACACCAACAGGCCAGGACAGAAGCTGCACACAGAAGATACACAGAAAACACACTGACAAGCCAGAGGCTGCACAGAACAGACACACAAGGCCGGTCATGCTGATAGCACCTCTGTGGTGCCAGACCAAAGGCCTGCAATATGTAATAGGTAAATATTGGCAAAGAGAACAAAGAGGACATGCTGCACCCAAAGCTTCAACCAGACAACACTCCAATATCTGCCGATTATATTCCGGAGCTGGGACCAGCGAAGACACAAGGTTGGAGGTTTACAGACATAAAACATGTCAGCCAGGATGACAGATTCAGCCAATCAGCAGGCCGATCTCTGATCCGGGACATATAAACACGATGCCTTCATGTCTGACCAGAGATGACCGCGAGGAATCCAACATGAGGACTTTGTAGATTTAATAACCATCAGCTCCCCCCCCCCCCCCCGGACTGATCGCTTCACAAAGCTCTACAGAGACAAAAATACAAAAAAAAAAACCCCACCGACCCTCAATGTCGATCTTTCTGTGAGGCGAGAGGCCGGGTCACATGGCAGCTCAATATTCCAGATCTGAATACAAAGAAAAGTTTTCTTTTGCTGGTTTGAAGTGAAAGGAAATGAGTCAGTCGGAGTTCGCTAACCTTTTCCTGGCTGAGAAACTTCCCATCGAAGTTAGACCGGACGTTCCTCCATAGAGAAGAGGATCAAACTCCATGTTCTGTACACCAAGCGATCCACAGAGCCGCATGGTGCCCCCATGTCAGTCAGGTGCCCGTCCCCTAATAACGAGGGGGGGCCAGAGCAGACCAGCAACCAATACTGGGGGGGGGGGGTGGTCAGGGCTGACCAGTCACCAATATTGAGGGGGCCAGAGCTGACTGGCCACCAATATCTAATATAGACTGCCTGGGTGTCCAGCCCCCCCATTATATCCAGCATCACAGATTCATTCCTAGCTGCCATGATGTAGGTGTGGACACATCTGTTGTACCCTTCCACAGACGGGGAGCGCAGCGGCCCCATCCACAGACGGGGCGCGCAGGGGCCCCATCCACAGACGGGGCGCGCAGGGGCCCCATCCACAGACGGGGAGCGCAGCGGCCCCATCCACAGACGGGGAGCGCAGCGGCCCCATCCACAGACGGGGAGCGCAGCGGCCCCATCCACAGACGAGGAGCGCAGCGGCCCCATCCACAGACGAGGAGCGCAGCGGCCCCTTCCACAGACGAGGAGCGCAGCGGGCCCTTCCACAGACGAGGAGCGCAGCGGGCCCATTTCCACAGACGAGGAGCGCAGCGGCCCCTTCCACAGGCGGAGGAGCGCAGCGGCCCCTTCCACAGGCGGAGGAGCGCAGCGGCCCCATCCACAGGAGGAGGAGCGCAGCGGCCCCATCCACAGGAGCGCAGCGGCCCCATCCACAGGAGCGCAGCGGCCCCATCCACAGGAGGAGGAGCGCAGCGGCCCCATCCACAGGAGGAGGAGCGCAGCGGCCCCATCCACAGGAGGAGGAGCGCAGCGGCCCCATCCACAGGAGGAGGAGCGCAGCGGCCCCATCCACAGGAGGAGGAGCGCAGCGGCCCCATCCACAGGAGGAGGAGCGCAGCGGCCCCATCCACAGGAGGAGGAGCGCAGCGGCCCCATCCACAGGAGGAGGAGCGCAGCGGCCCCATCCACAGGAGGAGGAGCGCAGCGGCCCCATCCACAGGAGGAGGAGCGCAGCGGCCCCTTCCACAGGAAGAGGAGCGCAGCGGCCCCATCCACAGGAAGAGGAGCGCAGCGGCCCCATCCACAGGAGGAGGAGGAGCGCAGCGGCCCCATCCACAGGAGGAGGAGGAGCGCAGCGGCCCCATCCACAGGAGGAGGAGGAGCGCAGCGGCCCCATCCACAGGAGGAGGAGGAGCGCAGCGGCCCCATCCACAGGAGGAGGAGGAGCGCAGCGGCCCCATCCACAGGAGGAGGAGGAGCGCAGCGGCCCCATCCACAGGAGGAGGAGGAGCGCAGCGGCCCCATCCACAGGAAGAGGAGGAGCGCAGCGGCCCCATCCACAGGAGGAGGAGGAGCGCAGCGGCCCCATCCACAGGAGGAGGAGGAGCGCAGCGGCCCCATCCACAGGAGGAGGAGGAGCGCAGCGGCCCCATCCACAGGAGGAGGAGGAGCGCAGCGGCCCCATCCACAGGAGGAGGAGGAGCGCAGCGGCCCCATCCACAGGAGGAGGAGGAGCGCAGCGGCCCCATCCACAGGAGGAGGAGGAGCGCAGCGGCCCCATCCACAGGAGCGCAGCGGCCCCATCCACAGGAGCGCAGCGGCCCCATCCACAGGAGCGCAGCGGCCCCATCCACAGGAGCGCAGCGGCCCCATCCACAGGAGGAGGAGGAGCGCAGCGGCCCCATCCACAGGAGGAGGAGGAGCGCAGCGGCCCCATCCACAGGAGGAGGAGGAGCGCAGCGGCCCCATCCACAGGAGGAGGAGGAGCGCAGCGGCCCCATCCACAGGAGGAGGAGGAGCGCAGCGGCCCCATCCACAGGAGGAGGAGGAGCGCAGCGGCCCCATCCACAGGAGGAGGAGGAGCGCAGCGGCCCCATCCACAGGAGGAGGAGGAGCGCAGCGGCCCCATCCACAGGAGGAGGAGGAGCGCAGCGGCCCCATCCACAGGAGGAGGAGGAGCGCAGCGGCCCCATCCACAGGAGGAGGAGGAGCGCAGCGGCCCCATCCACAGGAGGAGGAGGAGCGCAGCGGCCCCATCCACAGGAGGAGGAGGAGCGCAGCGGTCTCTCAGAATTTCTGGAGGTGGACTTTAACCTAATATTTTATTGCACAACCTGTAGAGGAGATCACTGCAAACGAGAGATTTGTGAGGCTCTCCATGAACAGGTAGTTTGGCTGACTCTCCTGCAGCAAACTCCTCCAGAACACACGCTTCAGCTCCTCCCGTGGAGGTTCCATAGGATTCCGATTGTGCGGTGGAGTCAGTTCAGCATTCACTGCGACGGGATGAGTGAGTCACCTCCTCACAGACATGAACAGAACTGACAATATTTTGTAAGATAACCAAGTAACACATCGCTCTCCTATATCTCTGCAGCTGAAGTTCCGCTGTAATGTAACCCCGGCTGTCACAGTCACAAACTGCCGTTCCGGCTCCACCCGAAACCACACAGATCCATAGTATACCTGACACTGTACCCGGAGGGGATCTACAAAGGGGGATCTGAGATCTACAGGACCTGCAGCACACATTGCTGGACAACATTCACATCCTAGGTCTGGACTACAACAGCACGCCCGATGATGATGGATGATGATGATGATGATTGATGATGATGGATGATGATGATCATCATCAGTACACGGGGTCAAATACAGCCAAGACCGGACAAGACACAAACCCAGCAATGCAATACTCCCCCCATCCCTGCACCGCCCCCCCAACCACCACTCCCCCATCCCCGCACTGCTCCCACTGCCCCTCCAACCACCACTCCCCAATCCCTGCACTGCCCCCCCCCCAACCACCACTCCCCAATCCTTGCACTGCCCCCCCCTCAACCACCACTCCCCAATCCCTGCACTGCCCCCCCCCAACCACCACTCCCCCATTCTGGCACTGCCCCCCCCAACCACCACTCCCCCATCCCTGCACTGCTCCCCACTGCCCCCCCAACCATCACTCCCCAATCCCCGCACTGCCCCCCCAAACACCACTCCCCAATCCCCGCACTGCCCCCCCAACCACCACTCCCCAATCCCTACACTGCTCCCCACTGCCCTCCCCCAACCACTGTTCTCTCCCTGAAACCATTACTTACTCCCCCAATCACTGCTCTCACCCCCCCCCCCCCTGCAACCACTACTCCCCCATCTCTGCACTTCCTTCTCCGCCACAATCATAATTCTTCCCCCATCACTGCTCCCCCCACCTCCGCCCCCGCCCCATCACTGCTCTCCCGTCCCCCTGCAAGCACTACTCCCATCTCTACATTGCTTCATGCAGGATTCACAAATCTCCTCCATCCCCACACTGTCCCCCACCTCAGCACTCACTATCCCCCCCCCCCCTTCCGTCCCCACACTGTCCCCCATATCACGCCCCCATCCCTGCACTGCTCCCCCCCTGCCCCATATCACGCCCCCATCCCTGCACTGGTCCCCCCTGCCCCATATCGCTCCCCCATCCCTGCAGTGCTCCCCCCCTGCCCCATATCGCTCCCCCATCCCTGCAGTGCTCCCCCCCTGCCCCATATCGCTCCCCCATCCCTGCACTGCTCCTCCCCTGCCCCATATCGCTCCCCCATCCCTGCAGTGCTCCCCCCCTGCCCCATATCGCTCCCCCATCCCTGCAGTGCTCCCCCCCTGCCCCATATCGCTCCCCCATCCCTGCATTGCTCCCCCCCTGCCCCATATCGCTCCCCCATCCCTGCCCTGCTCCCCCCTGCCCCATATCATATCACGCCCCATCCCTGCACTGGTCCCCCCATCGCTCTCCCATCCCAGGATGCTGCCCCCCCCCCATCCCTCCATCATGCTTCCTGCCAGTTACACTCTCCCACAACTTCCTTGTATCTGTGTGGGTGATGTCAGCGGCATGCTGGGAGCTCCTCTGTGTAGGCTGCAGAATGAGGAACGGCATTCACACACTCGTCTGCAGTAACCCCCCCCCCCCCCGAGGTCCCATGTAATCCGGCAAAGCGTTTGTTCCTATGCAGAGCACAGAACATGCGATTGTCTGGTTGCTATGGGCAACACCATCCATTCTACTTCAGAGAAGACGACACTCCATGTATGAATCGTCCCGGAAATAAAAACCAGCAAAGCAGAGAAGCTGCGAAAATAGAAATCCCTGGACTGTGGGGTCAATTCACGAAGAGATCGATTGAGACCGCCGGTGCGCCCCCCTATAGGAAGTGATGGCAGGGGACCCCAGAAGAGGATCTTTGGGGCCAATCTGTGCAACTCCATCACACAGCGATCCGCTGAGAGCCTGAGCCTGAGCCAGCTGCTTCCACTCCTTTCCCATCCCAAAATGCTGAAGCCTGAAAAATGCTACTAAAACATTGCGCACACAAGGCAGGACACACAGGGCAGGACACACAGGGCAGGACACACAGGGCACGACACACAGGGCACGACACACAGGGCACGACACACAGGGCACGACACACAGGGCACGACACACAGGGCACGACACACAGGGCACGACACACAGGGCACGACACACAGGGCACGACACACAGGGCACGACACACAGGGCACGACACACAGGGCACGACACACAGGGCACGACACACAGGGCACAGGGCAGGACACACAGGGCAGGACACACAGGGCAGGACACACAGGGCACAGGGCAGGACACACAGGGCACTATACGGCTTCTAAAAACAGAAAAAAATGCTGAAAACAGCTTCTAGGAGCTTAAAAAAATGCTAGTGTGCATGGAGCCTCACTGACAGAAGGATCTCCCTCCAGTACAATGTAACTATTTATTTTACACGGGCTCAGCACAGAACACCCCCACACCGATACATTGTATACTGTCACCTGACCAGTGCAGAGTCCCCCCCCCCCCCATTGTTACATTCCTAACATACTGACTGCGAGATCCGCGAGATCAATAACCAACCAATGTGTCTTCCTTTCAGGGATCTGATTTTAAGTATTGATCTCATTTTTGAGCCGTATTTATCTCACACATTCACTGAATCTGCTGTATTGATTGATCTCAGACGTGATATCGGTCAGAGCGCCAAACCCATCGCAGCTACTGAGCCGGATCCTGCAGGAACATCACTCACTGACCCCAGAGAACCGAACAAAACGGAAATCCTACAGAGAGATAGGACCCCTCCTGCGATGTCTCCTCTAGGGACTCCGATAAGACCCCCCTGGAGTGACCAATCCAGGGACTCCGATAACCCCCCCCCCCCCCAGAGTGACTAATCCAGGGACTCTGATAAACCCCCCCCCCTCTCCGGAGTGACTAATCCAGGGACTCCGATAAACCCCCCCCCCAGAGTGTCTAATCCAGGGACTCCGATAACCCCCCCCCCCCAGAGTGACTAATCCAGGGACTCTGATAAACCCCCCCCCTCCCCGGAGTGACTAATCCAGGGACTCCGATAAACCCCCCCCCGGAGTGTCTAATCCAGGGACTCCGATAAGAGCCCCCCCCCAGAGTGTCTAATCCAGGGACTCCCATAAGAGCCCCCCCAGAGTGTCTAATCCAGGGACTCCCATAAGAGCCCCCCCAGAGTGTCTAATCCAGGGACTCCCATAAGAGCCCCCCCAGAGTGTCTAATCCAGGGACTCCCATAAGAGCCCCCCCAGAGTGTCTAATCCAGGGACTCCCATAAGAGCCCCCCCAGAGTGTCTAATCCAGGGACTCCCATAAGAGCCCCCCCTCCCCCCAGAGTGTCTAACCCAGGGACTCTGATAAGACCCCCCCCCCCGAAGTGTCTCCTCCAGGGACTCAGATAAGACCCCTCCCGGAATGTCTAATCCTGGGACTCCGATAAAACTCCCCCCCAACCCCCCCCCCGGAGTGTCTCCTCCAGGGACTCAGATATGACCCCCCGCCCCCGGGAGTGTCTCCTCCAGGGACTCCGATAAGACCCCCCCCCGGGAGTGTCTCCTCCAGGGACTCCGATAAGACCCCCCCCCCTCTGGAGTGTCTCCTCCAGGGACTCCGATAAGACCCCCCCCCGAACTGTCTCCTCCAGGGACTCCGATAAGACCCCCCCCCCCCGGACTGTCTCCTCCGGGGACTCCGATAAGACCTCTCCTGGAGTGTCTCCGATCATTTCCCAGCATCCTTCACTTCAGACACCATCAGCGAGCAAAGAACAGATATCAATGCTCACAGCACACAGACTGCAGGAACCGGCTCCGGGGATCACATGCAGGTCACACTTCACAAATCCCTTTACAAGTTGAAGCTGTGACTAATAAAAGTGAATGTGCAAATGCCTGGAGGTCTGGAAAACCTGACCTGTCATCCTTCCTGCACACAGCCCTCCTGCAATTATTTTACGTAAAACCGTATGCCAGAAACCACAGAACACCCCACACCATTGGGGCCCCACTGCAGACGTAGCTTTTCTGCGATTCCTGGAGCCCCTTAACTGTAGGGATGAGGATTGAGGTGCAAATCCCTACTGCTTGCTCTGCCGCTCTCCTCCACTCTGCCTTGTGGGCAGTCCTGCTCCTCGCTGTCCTCGTAGGACCACAATACTTGGTGACATCGCTGTGCAACCTCAGGGGATCAGGAGGACCGCCACAGCACAGCGCCCGAGGGGCCCGCCACAGCACGCCGCCCGAGGGGCCCGCCACAGCACAGCGCCCGAGGGGCCCGCCACAGCACAGCGCCCGAGGGGCCCGCCACAGCACTGAAGGGGCCCGCCACAGCACACCGCCCAAGGGGCCCGCCACAGCACACCGCCCAAGGGGCCCGCCACAGCACACCGCCCAAGGGGCCCGCCACAGCACACCGCCCAAGGGGCCCGCCACAGCACACCGCCCAAGGGGCCCGCCACAGCACACCGCCCGACACAGCACAGCGCCCGAGGGGCCCGCCACAGCACTGAAGGGGCCCGCCACAGCACACCGCCCAAGGGGCCCGCCACAGCACACCGCCCAAGGGGCCCGCCACAGCACACCGCCCAAGGGGCCCGCCACAGCACACCGCCCAAGGGGCCCGCCACAGCACACCGCCCAAGGGGCCCGCCACAGCACACCGCCCAAGGGGCCCGCCACAGCACAGCACTGAGGGGAGTAGTCCAAGAACCGGAGACACAATATCTGATCGGCATCTCTTTCATCTGTGAAGGATCGAGCAGAAAGTATATCCTATGAAAACAAGCTGATCGAGGCTGGTGTTTCACGGGTCGCATGTGGCCCTCTTGCTCCCTCAGAAAATAATGCGTCGCCATTGGTTCTCCAGAAGATAGTTGACACTTTCTGATATCATCTTGCAGCTATACTTCCCGGAAATGTTCTCTGGCCGTTCTCTCTGGGATCGAGGACCAATAGCAGCACGCGCCCATTCACTCCCGACACCCCCGGGGTTATTTAACCCTTTCCCGTCAGGCCCATGTAGATAAACGGCCGGCCAGGAGTGCTGCCGAAGCGGGTGGACGTTTCTAAACGTCCCCCCACATCCACTGACTGAGCACACGGCACTGTGATCGGTGCCCACTGTGTGCGGAGGACACAGCAGAACACCAATCGTTGTACAGGACCTCTATGCTCACAGTGTGCAGGGACATCAGAGGAAGCAGATTCAGTCCAGGGGAGGAGCCGGTCCACCCGCGCCAGGCGGGAGGGGAGGAGCCGGTCCACCCGCGCCAGGCGGGAGGGGAGGAGCCGGTCCACCCGCGCCAGGCGGGAGGGGAGGAGCCGGTCCACCCGCGCCAGGCGGGAGGGGAGGAGCCGGTCCACCCGCGCCAGGCGGGAGGGGAGGAGCCGGTCCACCCGCGCCAGGCGGGAGGGGAGGAGCCGGTCCACCCGCGCCAGGCGGGAGGGGAGGAGCCGGTCCACCCGCGCCAGGCGGGAGGGGAGGAGCCGGTCCACCCGCGCCAGGCGGGAGGGGAGGAGCCGGTCCACCCGCGCCAGGCGGGAGGGGAGGAGCCGGTCCACCCGCGCCAGGCGGGAGGGGAGGAGCCGGTCCACCCGCGCCAGGCGGGAGGGGAGGAGCCGGTCCACCCGCGCCAGGCGGGAGGGGAGGAGCCGGTCCACCCGCGCCAGGCGGGAGGGGAGGAGCCGGTCCACCCGCGCCAGGCGGGAGGGGAGGAGCCGGTCCACCCGCGCCAGGCGGGAGGGGAGGAGCCGGTCCACCCGCGCCAGGCGGGAGGGGAGGAGCCGGTCCACCCGCGCCAGGCGGGAGGGGAGGAGCCGGTCCACCCGCGCCAGGCGGGAGGGGAGGAGCCGGTCCACCCGCGCCAGGCGGGAGGGGAGGAGCCGGTCCACCCGCGCCAGGCGGGAGGGGAGGAGCCGGTCCACCTGTGCAGGACGGAGGCCGGAGGGATGATTGAAGTTGCAGACTGCAGCATGAGGAGTGAGAATTCAGGTACAATCTCAAAGCAAAGTGAAATTCCAGCAGCAGGGAACTCCAATGAGCACCTCTTCTCTGATGCCGGGAGGCCGTCTCCCCCCCCCCTCCCACCGCCTCGAGGCCCCCTCCCCCCTCCCACCGCCTCGAGGCCCCCTCCCCCCTCCCACCGCCTCGAGGCCCCCTCCCACCGCCTCGAGGCCCCCTCCCCCCTCCCACCGCCTGCTGGCCGTCTCCCCCTCCCACCGCCTGCTGGCCGTCTCCCCCTCCCACCGCCTGCTGGCCGTCTCCCCCTCCCACCGCCTGCTGGCCGTCTCCCCCCTCCCACCGCCTGCTGGCCGTCTCCCCCTCCCACCGCCTGCTGGCCGTCTCCCCCTCCCACCGCCTGCTGGCCGTCTCCCCCTCCCACCGCCTGCAGACCATCTCCCCTCCCACCGCCTGCAGACCATCTCCCCTCCCACCGCCTGCAGACCATCGCCTGGAGTACAGCAGGCTTCACCTATACCCATTCCTGCAGACTCTGGCCCTTTATGATGCACATGCTGCAATAAAGATGGCTCGGTCTTCCTGGTAAACGGAGTTCGGAGTCTTCCTTGTTACCTCTTTAGGATTTCTCCATTCTCACACCTCCTCTGAGGAGGAGAACAAACCTTCCGGCTCTGCAGGTCGTCAATAAAAACAGAAACTACCTCCAGCGCTGCACTTCATCCGGGACAGGCGAGCCGTGAAACACTTCCTCATACCTTACAGGAAACCGGTCACTGCTGACTGATCCGCCCGAAAATGCCAGTTGCCTGGCTGTTGTGCTGATCTTATGCCTTCAGTTCTCTGAGTCATTAACCCTGGAACAAGGATGCACTTCGCTCTGAGCTCTCCACCCCCTCCGATCCTCAGATAGCACCTCGCCGCCATTACAGTGTGATACTTCATATATATATTAAAGTGCTTGTCAATCATTCTATGCATGAAGGTTAAAAAAAACACAAACACAACAAAAAACAGAAAAAAAAAAACACAACAAAAAAAAAAACAAAACAAAAACACAAAAAAAACAAAACACAACAAAAACACAACAAAAAAAAACAAAACAGAAATAAAACACAACAAAAAAACAACTACAAGAAAAAAAAAAAAACACAAAAAAAAAAAAAAAAAATGTGTGAAGCAGCCCCCCCCCCCCCCCAAATAACTACCTGAGCCCCATCGTGACCCAGTGATTTACACAAGATTCTTCCTCCTCATTGGGCGAGATGGCACTGGGAGCCACTGTCTCCAGCTACTGTCAATAACAGCCAGTGAGCCAATGGGGAAAGGCGGCGGGGCGGTGTGTGACTGGACAGGGAGTGAGCCTGCTTGGGTGCCCCCATAGCAAGCTGCTTGCTGTGGGGGCACTTGGCAAGGGGGGGGGGGGAGCCAGGAGTGCTGGCAGGGGACCCGAGAAGAGAAGGATCAGGATTGCTCTGTGCAAAACCATCACACAGAGCAGGTAATTATGTTTTCTTAAATATTGCCTTTCATATCACATGAACAGAGGACCGCCGCTGACATACAACCCATAATACCACCACAACCTGCAGGATACACAGTACAGGCGCACAAACTGCAGGAATCACAACCAGCACCATGATGTGATGGCGTCTCGGTTTCCAAAAGACAAACAGAATCCTCGCTCTTCCCGATACAAGTCCAGTGTAGACCGACGACAACCTCATCAGCTGTGAGAGCCATCCGGCTATACGGTGCCTGACACTGCCCAAAAACATGTGGGGGGGGGGGGGGTTCACCAAGACTGGATGGTGCAATATCCGGTACAGCCAAAAAAAAAAGCTGGAAGCGGATTGGTTACAAGGCAGAGCCAAACCAGATTTTACACTCTCCTGTTTTGGTAAATCAACCCCCGATGAGTGCAGATCAGTACAAACGGATATCACAGCCCACTGCCTACTGTACTGCCTGCGACGGATGTCATTCATTTACAGAACACAGACATATTCCCCAGTGTTGTACAGGGAACCAGAGGAGCTTACACTCTAATAGTGTGCGACTGTGGGGGACATTAGAGTGTAAGCTCCTCTGGTGCAGAGACTGATGTGACTGTGGGGGGAGGGGACATTAGAGTGTAAGCTCCTCTGTACAGAGACTGATGTGACTGTGGGGGAGGGGACATTAGAGTGTAAGCTCCTCTGGTACAGAGACTGATGTGACTGTGGGGGAGGGGACATTAGAGTGTAAGCTCCTCCGGCGCAGAGACTGATGTGACCGTGGGGGAGGGGACATTAGAGTGTAAGCTCCTCTGGTACAAAGACTGATGTGACTGTGGGGGAGGGGACATTAGAGTGTAAGCTCCTCTGGTACAGAGACTGATGGGACTGTGGGGGAGGGGACATTAGAGTGTAAGCTCCTCTGGTACAGAGACTGATGTGACTGTGGGGGAGGGGACATTAGAGTGTAAGCTCCTCTGTACAGAGACTGATGTGACTGGCTCAGTGATCTCTGTACAGCACTGTGGTATGTCAGAGCTATAGAAATGTATAATGCCCCCCCCCCATCACAGTCACACGCTATTATTATTATACATTTCTATAGCTCTGACATATACCGCAGTGCTGTACAGAGATTATTGAGCCGGTCACACAGGTCTCTGTACAGAGGAGCTTACACTCTAATGTCCCCTCCCCCACAGTCACATCAGTCTCTGTACAGAGGAGCGACAGGGCACGCGCATCCCGGCGGCCGGGAACACCCAATGTCATGTATGTAGATTTACAATGAAGCGTCATACAAGCAGCGGTGCATTATGGGGGATACATACGGGGCTGCCACTACTGTTGCCTCTTCTGACCCTTCAGCTTGAATACTTCCAACCTGAAGCCAGGAGGTCAGTACGGCAGCCAGGTAAGTAGCATTCTATAAGGCAGCCCCTGACAAGTTCCTATAAGGTAAGGGTCCCCAGTGGATGGGGGGGCTGCTGGTGGTCTGAGACCTGGGGGGTGGGGGGGATCCCAGAGATCTCTCTTCTAACCGATATCTCGGTGATCTCGAGCGGCCTGGGACAGGAAGTGAGGGGAAGTCTCAGCGGGGACACAGGAAGAGATCTGACGGATTTTCTGAACCCTGCGGGAGAAGTGGAGGGTTATCTGGGGCCAGGAAATGATGGAAGAGCCGCCTGAGCATCTTCAGGGACTAGTGGACGTGGAGGAACCCCAAGAAGCGGCATTGTGTGTCACAGCTAGACAGAGGACACATCGACATGGAGTTCTACAGACCCCCTATATACAGGCGAAGATCCCTACTCCTTCTATAAAGTATATAGGTGACAATCTAGGATCCCGCCAATACACCGTCTGTGATCGGTCCCATACAGTATCCATAGGTGACAACAGACTATGACCCGCCTCCTCCTATCTAGATAAGGATGGCAGCATTTCACCCACCTCTTATATAGTCTATGACCCCTCCCCCTGTGATATACAATATATAGGTGACAAATCATGACCCCTCCCCCTCTGATACCTAATCTATAGGAGACATATAATGACCCAACTCCCTGTCTGATATACAATCTATAGGAGACATATTATGACCCCCCCCTCTGATATACAATCTATAGGAGACATATTATGACCCCCCTCTGATATACAATCTATAGGTGACAAATCATGACTCCTCCCCCTCTGATATACAATCTATTGGTGACAAATTAGGACCCCCTCTGATATACAATCTATAGGTGACCAATTAGGACCCCCTCTGATATACAATCTATAGGAGACAAATTATGACCCCTCCCCCTCTGATATACTTTCCTTTGACTATAGGAGAGTCTATGATCCTCATCCTCCTGTTTAGTCTATAGGTAACTGCATATGATCCCTCCCATAGACAGTCTATGGTTGAAAGTCTGCCCCCCCCCCCCCCCCCTATACACAAGTGAAAGTCTATGATCCTTCTCCTATATACAGTCTATGTGTGACAGGCCATGATTCTCATATATACCACCCATAGGTGACCATCTATGATCCTCCTCCTATATACAGTCAATAGGTGACAGCCCATGACCCCCTCTTATACAGTCTGTAGGCGAGTCTATGATCTCCCCTCTCCCTCCTATATACAGTCGATGTGTCTACAGTGTATCAGCGAAAAGCTATGATCCCTGCCCCTATGTAGTCTGTAAGTGACAGGCCATGATCCCTCCCCTTCAATATGTAGGTGACAGTCTATGTCCATCCACCTCTTCCTAATATACAGTCTATGCCCCTTTTCGCTCCCCCTATATCCAGCCTATAGGTGACAGTGTATGATTTCCCCACTCTATGTACAGCCTATAGGTGACAGTCTATGACCCCTCCTCCTATATACACAGCCTATAGGTGACAGTCTATGACCCCTCCTCCTATATACACAGCCTACAGGTGACAGTCTATGACCCCTCCTCCTATATACACAGCCTATAGGTGACAGTCTATGACCCCTCCTCCTATATACACAGCCTACAGGTGACAGTCTATGACCCCTCCCTCTATATACACAGCCTATAGGTGACAGTCTATGACCCCTCCTCCTATATACACAGCCTACAGGTGACAGTCTATGACCCCTCCTCCTATATACACAGCCTACAGGTGACAGTCTATGACCCCTCCCTCTATATACACAGCCTATAGGTGACAGTCTATGACCCCTCCCTCTATATACACAGCCTATAGGTGACAGTCTATGACCCCTCCCTCTATATACACAGCCTATAGGTGACAGTCTATGACCTCTCCTCCTATATACACAGCCTATAGGTGACAGTCTATGACCCCTCCCTCTATATACACAGCCTATAGGTGACAGTCTATGACCCCTCCCTCTATATACACAGCCTATAGGTGACAGTCTATGACCCCTCCCTCTATATACACAGCCTATAGGTGACAGTCTATGACCCCTCCTCCTATATACACAGCCTACAGGTGACAGTCTATGACCTCTCCTCCTATATACACAGCCTACAGGTGACAGTCTATGACCCCTCCCTCTATATACACAGCCTATAGGTGACAGTCTATGACCTCTCCTCCTATATACACAGCCTACAGGTGACAGTCTATGACCTCTCCTCCTATATACACAGCCTATAGGTGACAGTCTATGGCCCCTCCTCCTATATACACAGCCTACAGGTGACAGTCTATGACCCCTCCCTCTATATACACAGCCTACAGGTGACAGTCTATGGCCCCTCCCTCTATATACAGGCTATACAAGTATGACCTCTCCCCTCTATAGATAATCTATAGGCTACAGTCCTTACCCCTCCCCCTATATATGCAATCTATAGGTATCATTCTACAACCCCCTTGCCCTATATGTACAGGATATACAAGGTGACAGTCTATGACCTTCTACCTATATAAATAAATTACAGGTGACAGTCTATGATCTCCTATATACAACCTATAAGTGACAGTCTATGCCCCCTCCCCCATATGTGGGTGACAGTCTATGATCTCCTATATACAACCTATAAGTGACAGTCTATGCCCCCTCCCCCATATGTGGGTGACAGTCTATGATCTCCTATATACAACCTATAAGTGACAGTCTATGCCCCCTCCCCCATATGTGGGTGACAGTCTATGATCTCCTCGATATAGAAATTATAGGTGACCGTCTATGAACATTGTGTACATGATGTATAGGTGACAGTCTAAGACCCCCCTCCCCCATCTATAGGTGACAGTTATGTCCTTTCCCCTTCTAAAGGAAATCTATAGCCCCCCCCCCCCCCCATGTACAAGGTGAGAGGCCTATGATCCCTCCCACTCTGTATTGGTGACAGTCTATGACCCCTTCCCTATACACAATTTATAGGTGACAGACTGTCACCTATAGATGAGGAAGGGATCATATACTATGATCCCCCCATGTATAGGTGACAGTCTATGATCCCCCCCCCCCCATGTATAGGTAACAGTCTAGGATCCCCTCCCACTCTATGCACAATCTATAAGCGACGGTCCATGACATCCACCCTCGAATCTATAGGTGACAGTCCAACAGCCTCCCCTTCATGTGTAAGTGACAGTCTATGATCCCTCCCACTCTATACACAATCTATGGGTGACAGTCAATGATCCCTTCTCCCCCCCCCCCCATTTATAGGTGACAGTCTATGACCCCTCCCCCCCATATCCATGACCTCCCACCCATCTATGGGTGACAGTCAATGATTCCCCCCCCCCCCATCTATGGGTGACAATCCATGATCCTCCCCCCCCCCCATCTATGGGTGACAGGCCATGATCCCTCCCCCCCATCTATGGGTGACAGGCCATGATCCCTCCCCCCCCATCTATGGGTGACAGGCCATGATCCCTCCCCCCCCATCTATGGGTGACAGGCCATGATCCCTCCCCCCCATCTATGGGTGACAGGCCATGATCCCTCCCCCCCCATCTATGGGTGACAGGCCATGATCCCTCCCCCCCCCCCCATCTATGGGTGACAGGCCATGATCCCCCCCCATCTATGGGTGACAGGCCATGATCCCTCCCCCCCATCTATGGGTGACAGGCCATGATCCCTCCCCCCCATCTATGGGTGACAGGCCATGATCCCTCCCCCCCATCTATGGGTGACAGGCCATGATCCCTCCCCCCCATCTATGGGTGACAGGCCATGATCCCTCCCCCCCATCTTTGGGTGACAGGCCATGATCCCTCCCCCCCATCTATGGGTGACAGGCCATGATCCCTCCCCCCCATCTATGGGTGACAGGCCATGATCCCTCCCCCCCATCTATGGGTGACAGGCCATGATCCCTCCCCCCCATCTATGGGTGACAGGCCATGATCCCTCCCCCCCATCTATGGGTGACAGGCCATGATCCCTCCCCCCCATCTATGGGTGACAGGCCATGATCCCTCCCCCCCATCTATGGGTGACAGGCCATGATCCCTCCCCCCCATCTATGGGTGACAGGCCATGATCCCTCCCCCCCCCCCATCTATGGGTGACAGGCCATGATCCCTCCCCCCCCCCATCTATGGGTGACAGGCCATGATCCCTCCCCCCCCCCATCTATGGGTGACAGGCCATGATCCCTCCCCCCCCCCATCTATGGGTGACAGGCCATGATCCCTCCCCCCCCCCCATCTATGGGTGACAGGCCATGATCCCTCCCCCCCCATCTATGGGTGACAGGCCATGATCCCTCCCCCCCCCCCATCTATGGGTGACAGGCCATGATCCCTCCCCCCCCCCATCTATGGGTGACAGGCCATGATCCCTCCCCCCCCCATCTATGGGTGACAGGCCATGATCCCTCCCCCCCCCCATCTATGGGTGACAGGCCATGATCCCTCCCCCCCCCCCATCTATGGGTGACAGGCCATGATCCCTCCCCCCCCCCCATCTATTGGTGACAGGCCATGATCCCTCCCCCCCCCCCATCTATTGGTGACAGGCCATGATCCCTCCCCCCCCCCCCATCTATTGGTGACAGGCCATGATCCCTCCTCCCCCCCCCCCCCCATCTATGGGTGACAGGCCATGATCCCTCCCCCCCCCCCATCTATGGGTGACAGGCCATGATCCCTCCCCCCCCCATCTATGGGTGACAGGCCATGATCCCTCCCCCCCCCCATCTATGGGTGACAGGCCATGATCCCTCCCCCCCCCCCATCTATGGGTGACAGGCCATGATCCCTCCCCCCCCCATCTATGGGTGACAGGCCATGATCCCTCCCCCCCATCTATGGGTGACAGGCCATGATCCCTCCCCCCCCCATCTATGGGTGACAGGCCATGATCCCTCCCCCCCCCCCCCCCATCTATGGGTGACAGGCCATGATCCCTCCCCCCCCCCCATCTATGGGTGACAGGCCATGATCCCTCCCCCCCCCCATCTATGGGTGACAGGCCATGATCCCTCCCCCCCCCATCTATGGGTGACAGGCCATGATCCCCTCCCTTCATGTATAAGTTACTGTCTATGATCCCTCCCCCCCATCTATAGGTGACAGTCCATGATCCCCCCCCCACATATGTATAGGTGACAGGCTATGACCCCTCCCCCTTCTACAGGTGATAGGCTACGCCCCCCACAAATGTATAGGTGACAATCACGATCCCCTCCATACACAAGCTATGGGTGACAGTCTATGAACCGTGTGTACATAATGTATAGGTGACAGTCTAAGGACCCCTCCCCCATCTATAGGTGACAGTCCATCACCCCTCCCCCACAGACACACAGGGAGTGGGAGGGGGGTCCAGGCCGCACCGTACCCCTCCCTCTCCTCTCACTCATACACCCCGGGCCCGAGGCCCTCCCGTTGCCCCCCCTCCTCCCTCTCACCTCGGTGCCCGGGCTCGGCGGTCTCGGTGTCTCCGGTCGGCCTCTCTTCCTCTCAGCACAACTCCGGCTACAGCTCCCACAGAGAACCGCCCGGCTCAGGCGCGCTCGCGTATCGTACGTGCGCGCTCGCGCTGCAGAGTGCGGGGTCGCGCGCCGCCGCAATTTGGATGAATGGGGCCTGGGCGTGATGGCGTCACCGCGCGCGAGCACGGGGGAATGTCACCAGGAAAGACCAGACGCGCATGCGCCGTAGGGCGCCGCGCTTGGGCGGGGTCGGAACGAGTTGGCGCTAGGCTGGCTGGGTCACGAGTCCGCGGACTGTACCAATTGGCTGTCTATGGTGGGGGGAGAGCCAGCTAGACTAGACGAGCATTCTTCGTCCCGCTCATGACTCCACTAAATCGTCCCCCCTTCCCTTATATAGGTATTTAGTTATGGAGAGAGGAGCAATGGGTGGGCGGGGTTGAGGGGTAAGTGACCAATAATCTGAGGCTAGGGCGGGGTTATGCAGAATACAGGGCTGAGCGGGGTATAAATAGTACTGATGCTATTTGTGCTCCTCATATTGATCGAGAGAGGAGGGATGTGTGTGATTGTTATTGTGTGTCATCACTGAACAACTACTACAGTGTGCCAGCAGAGGGCCCAGCATAACAAACACTGATACTGGGGGGGGGGGGGGGACACTGATCGCACTGACATTGGGGGGATGGGGGACCCTGATCACAATGACACTGGGGGAGGGGGGGACACTGATCACAATGACACTGGGGGGATGGGGGACACTGATCACACTGACACTGGGGGGATGGGGGACACTGATCACAATGACACTGGGGGAGGGGGGGGACACTGATCGCACTGACATGGGGGGGTGGGGGACACTGATCACACTGGGGGAGGGTGGGAACCTGATCACACTGGGGGAGGGGGGGACACCGATCACACTGGGGGAGGGGGGGAACCTGATCACACTGGGGGAGGGGGGGACACCGATCACACTGACACGGGGGAGGGGGGACACTGATCGCAATGACACGGGGGGGGAGGGGGGGCACTGATTACACTGACACTGGGGGGATGGGGGACACTGATCACAATGACACTGGGGGAGGGGGGGGACACTGATTGCACTGACACTGGGGGGATGGGGACACTGATCACAATGACACTGGGGGGAGGGGTGATGCTGATCACATTGATGCTAAGAGGGGAAACTGATGATGCTGGGGGGGAGGGGGACACTGATAACACTGACACTGCAGAGGGGGGACACTGAAAACATTCACCCCCTCTGCTGTGAAAATCCTAAGTAGGTTTTGGCAAGTCCCCCTTCCCCCATGTATGAAGCCATGTCTGTAGCTGAATGGAGGTCACTAGAGGGAAATTAAAGTGCCCCCCCCCCCCCCCCTGATCTCACAATAAAGACTCCAGCGTTTCATACACATCTAGACAATACACATCGTGACTTGCGGGATTTATCAGAACATTGAAGTTTGACGATCCATCTGAGCTCCGCCCATTATTAAAGAAGAACTAAAGGCAAAGATTTTTGGGTAGAGTAATGGAGGGTTATAACCCCTGTCGGTTTTATTGCCATCTGTGTCCCATTAGAGGGATTTCCCGTCACTTCCTGTCCCATAGCCAAAACAGAAAGTGAGAGGAAATCCCTCCACAATGGGAGAATCCCCGGTTGTCACCCTAACTAGTGTCCCCATTGGAAGATTTCCCCTCTGGTGACAACCTATTCTGCTGACAACCCACAATTTGGGATTTTCTTTCACTTTCGGAGATAACGGTGAACAGGACAACTAGAGAGGGTGAATCTCCCTAATGGGGCACAGAACAAAATCTGACGGGTTCTAATCCTTCGTCATTCTATATTCTGCCTTTAGTTACACTTTAAGCTCTTCACGCCGGCCGAACGCAAATGTGCGGCCACCCATTTGCGTTCTATTAAAAAAGAACATGTGCTAAGAATGCGCCCTGCGTGCTCCCAGCACACATGTCCGGTACCTATGGAAAGGTCCTTTGCCGATCATGTGACAATGTGTCACGGCGGTCACATGATCCTAAGCCCCGCCTCCCGGCTTCACCCTTAAAGGGCCGGGAGGCGCCGGCGTGAAGGGGTTAAAGAAAGACTAGAACACAACTGTGACTCCACCCAGAAGGCCATCCAACATAGCTCAGAGATGGGTGGGTAGGGTGCCAATGAACCAACTAGGAGGCCGATGGTGGACCTAATAGAGCTATAGAGACCGCGAAAGGAGACCAGAGGAACCATCCATGAAGCACCTAAAACTCAGACTCTGCAGAGAGCCGGGAATTATGGGAGATGGAGGAGAAGGAAGCAATTGGTATAAAACGCCCAAATTCCAGAGGAAAGATGGAGAAGGGTTCTCTAATCTGAAGATGACATTTTTAGCCTTGGTGCAGACTGTGTGGAAGCGACAACGCCGATCATCACTTTGAGAACACCATCCCAACTGTGAAGCATGACAGTGGCAGACTTATAGTGTGGGGATGGTTTTTATTGTCAGGATTGAGGTTGAAGAAAGATCAAGCCATATACAGGGATGGTTCAGAATGTGGTGAAGAGACAGTGCTGCTCATCACTTTGAGAACACCATCCCAACTGTGACACTTGGTGGTGGGAGATTCATGGTGTGGGGATAGTTTTCATTGTTAGGATTGAGGGAAAGAAGGGTGGAGGTATATACAAATATGAAAAAAGAGGCGAAACAGTGCAACGCACAGGGATGCCATGCAAAGGAAGTATTCTAATGTTTCGGTCACTATCTCACCAAAACATAGGGTGCGGATCACAGTGCCCAAAATGCACAAAAAATGGGGCTCTCCTCCATATACAGGGCTGGTTCAGTCTTCCATCACCTTCCAGCAGACCAGAGACCCTGAACATAGCCAGAGTACCCTGGAGAACTGGAAAACTAAGAGCCAGAAGGTTTTTGGTGCAGAATTTGGTGGAGAAACGGTGCTTTTCATCAATTTGAGAACACTATCCCTACTGTGAAGCCTGGTGGTGGAAGACTCAGAGTGGGGATGAATTTCACTGTCAAGATTGAGGGGAAGAAAGATGAAGATACAGGCCTGATTCAGTCATTGAGTCACCTTCCATCAGGTCAGAGACCCTGAACACAGCCAGAAATGCCATGGAAGGCTATAAAACCCAAAACTGGCAGTTTTTTTTATTGGAGTGAAGGGATCAAGTCTCTCCAAGGTTGATATTGGTTCCTGTATCCTGGTGAGGAGAATTCCTCAGTTTCAGTCCCCATGATGGGTGTCACCAAGACAGGATGCCCCAAGAAGAGTCAGAGAGGGTGATAAAGGCCTCCAAGGGGTTTTATAGTGACCTCTTCATGGAGGATATCCCGGAATGGACCATCCTGTTTATGGAGGATATCCCACCATCGACTGTTCTGTTTATGGTGGATATTCCTTCGTGGACTGTCCTGTTTATGATGAATAGCAACCCAGGGCTGTCCTGTTTATGATAGCCCCCCATGGGCCGTCCTGTTTATGATAGATAGCCCCCCATGGGCCGTCCTGTTTATGATGGGTATCTCGCCTTGGATCGTCCTGTTTAGGGTGGATAACCCACCATGAACCATCCTGTTTAGGGAGGAGATCTTGCCATGGGCCATATTGTTTATGGTAGATATCTGGCCATGGGTCGTCCTGATTATGTGGATATCCCTCCATAGACTGTCCTTTTTATGATGGATATCCCACCGTGGGCCGTCCTGTTTAGGGTGGATATCCCAGCGTTGACTGTCCTGTTTATGTTGGACATCCCGCCATGGGCCGTCCTGTTTAGGATGGATATCCAGCCGTGGGCCGTCCCGTTTAGGGTGGATATCCCGCCATGGGCCGTCCCGTTTACGGTGGATATCCAGCCGCAAACCGTCCCCTTTATGGTGGATATCCTTCTGTGGGCCGTCCCATTTAGGGTGGATATCCCACCACGGGCTGTCCTGTTTATGATGGGTATCCCACCGCAGGCCGTCTCGTTTATGGTGGATATCCCACCGCAGGCCGTCTCGTTTATGGTGGATATCCCGACGCGGGCCGTCTCGTTTAGGGTGGATATCCCGCCGCGGGCCGTCCCGTTTAGGGTGGATATCCCGCCGCGGGCCGTCCCGTTTAGGGTGGATATCCCGCCGCGGGCCGTCCCGTTTATGGTGGATATCCTTCTGTGGGCCGTCCCATTTAGGGTGGATATCCCGCCGCGGGCCATCCCATTTAGGGTGGATATCCTTCTGTGGGCCATCCTGTTTGGGGTGGATATCCCGCCGCGGGCCGTCCCGTTTATGGTGGATATCCTTCTGTGGGCCGTCCCATTTGGGGTGGATATCCCGCCGCGGGCTGTCCCGTTTAGGGTGGATATCCTTCTGTGGGCCATCCCATTTGGGGTGGATATCCCGCAGCGGGCCGTCCCGTTTAGGGTGGATATCCTTCTGTGGGTCAACCTGTTTAGGGTGGATATCCCACTGCGGGCCGTCCCGTTTAGGGTGGATATCCCACTGCGGGCCGTCCCGTTTAGGGTGGGTAAGTTAGTATTGTGTAGGGTTTGCCATGATGGTAAATGTACGGTGCAGAGCTCAGGGCAGGTAGGAACAGGGGGAGGAGAGAACACCATGATTGGTTTATTGTACTCAGATTCAGGGCAGAAGCCTGAGGATCACCATGACAGCCAAACACACATCATTTTCAACAGTAATACCCCCCTACAGTCAGTCATTCTATAGTGATGGTGGGACCCCCACCTCGTCTATCAACCCCTCACAGAGCTGGACTGACAGGTTCTCCTCACACAGGTCTTGGCCCAGAGGTCTCTACTCCTGGTGAGCAACCCCAGCAGCCAATCAGCTTCACCCTGTCATCCCTTTAGACATGGGAGCTGGACAATGTTTGGTTGCTATGGGAACCAGGTAACAAGCACTGGGCGTTCCCAACTGTATTTCGGCCCCACCCAGCGGGCTCTGTTAGTGGGCGGACTGGAGTAAGAGCCTATGACTAACAGGCGAGGGGCGGGGCTGCTTGGTGCAAGCAAAATACAGGGGAGCGATAGGCTGATAGGCGAGGCTCAGCGTGATGACTGACAAGCATGGAGGGCGGGGCTTTTCGGTGACTGACAGGAAGGATTTGGCAGAGCGAGAGGACTATGGGCGGGTCTCAGCGGTGCGGGGGGCAGGGCTGTGGGCGGGTCTCGCCGTAAGATGGCGGGGTGAGGGGAGAAGATGGCGGTGTGGGGGTCGGAGTTGCTCTCTGAGCTCTGGGCTCAGGTCCTGTCTCTGGGTTCGGAGTTCGGTGACGAATGGGACAGGAATGACCTGAGAGCCGCCATCTTCCGCCTGCTGCTGGCCTGGCTGATCCTCAGTGTCACCGCCATCCACCTGGCCTGGAGAGGCTACGGACCCACCGTGACCGCCTTCTACTACCGGCAGGGTGAGCGGAGACCCCGGGAGATAATGAGAGAGGGTTTCCTGAGATCACATGACACGGGGCGGGGCTTGGTAAAAAGGGGCGTCACCGTCCAGGGGTGCCTTGGCAGTGTGGTGTGTAGATGAGGCCCTGTGTACCCCAAATATATACTCCCTGTACCCCCAAATACTTCCAGGTGTAACTTCCTGTACCCCCAAATGCTTCCAGGTGTAACTTCCTGTACCCCCAAATGCTTCCAGGTGTAACTCCCTGTACCCCCAAATGCTTCCAGGTGTAACTCCCTGTACCCCCAAATGCTTCCAGGTGTAACTCCCTGTACCCCCAAATGCTTCCAGCTGTACACTCCCTGTACCCCCAAATACTTGGGTGTGTCTATACTCTCTGTACCCCCAAATACTATTTTTTTTATATACTCCTTGTACCCCAAATACCCCCTGTACACACAATACTTCCATATATACTCCCTGTACCCCCAAATACTTCTATTTATACTCAAATACTTGCATATATACTCCCTGTACCCCTATATATACACCCATATGTACCCCCAAATAATCCTATATATATACCCCCCCGTGACCCAAAATACCGCCATATAGCCCCCTTTACCCAAAGATATACCCCTGTACTCTGATACCACCATATATATATATATATACCCCAATTCCATATATATCTCCCTGTACCATATATATATCTCCCTGTACTCTCACCCCCATATATACCCCGTGTACCCCTAAATAATTTTATTTATATATATACACACACACCTGTGACCCAAAATACCACCATATAGCCCCTTGTACCCCTAAATATACCTGTACCCCCCAATTTCCATATATTCCCCCATATATACACCCCCCTGTACCCCAAATACTTTGCTATGCCTCAGTATATTGTCCCTTTACCACTGATATACCGTGTACCCCAAAATATCCTGATATACCCCAGTGTACTGTCCTTGTACTCCTGATAAACCCTTATGTATACCCCCCGCACCTCGATATACTTCCAAATACTCCGACCCCAATATACTGTCCCCGTACCACGTATATACATCACTCTATCCCAGTATACCACCCCTGCCCCCCGACATACCCTCTGGTCTCCAATATACCATGATATATACCAATATACCATCCCTGCACCCCTGAGAACCCCCCCCAATACCCTGATATATACCATCCCTGCACCCCTGAGAACCCCCCCCAATACCCTGATATATACCATCCCTGCACCCCTGAGAACCCCCCCAATACCCTGATATATACCATCCCTGCACCCCTGAGAACCCCCCCAATACCCTGATATATACCATCCCTGCACCCCTGAGAACCCCCCCCCCCAATACCCTGATATATTCCAATATACCTTCATTCCAACACTGCACCCTGATACCCTGGGAGATCTCCCCAAACCCCTGAATGTAATAATGCTCCCCAGTAGGCCAGGAGACTCCCAGCCCCCCATGCTGCACTGCACCCTGATAGTCTGGGAGACCCCACCCCCAATTCAACAGTGCACTCTGATAGGTTGGGATACCCCCTCTTCCTCAATCTACCAGTGCACCCCATCAGTCACAGAGACCCCCCCCATCATAACTATCACTTTTTCTCTGGTTTCAGGTCCAGGGGGACAGAATGGCGGTACTCCGGAATACCCCTCCCACGTCAATATCTGGTGAGTAGCTATGCATGATGGGAAAGCTCCAGATACAAGTTTCCACCCACAGCTCTTCTCATCCATTGGGGTGGGGTCATGGGAGGGGCTGCAGTGAGGGTGGGGCCCTGAACACCTTAGGGTCTGTAGGATAGGCAGTGTGGTGCATCTGGAGGGGGGCAGGCCCTGGCAGAAAGACCCCTCCCACTCTTCCATGGCAGTCTGTTCCCATTGGGGCCATACCGGGTGTACAGCGCTCTAGTGGCGCCACCAGAAGTCTCAGTGTGGTGAGGAGGTTCCTCAGGGGACGCCATGAGTGCCAGAGTCGGGGGGATGGGATTACCAGAATAAAGCCCCGCCCTTCCCTTACAGGTCAGCCATGAGAGAAGACTCGGGAGGGTATGACCCCCAGACCTACTCCACCCCAGACTAGTCCATTATGGGTGGAGCCAATAGTGGGAACACTGGGTCTTGCTTGGCACCATGTGAGGTTCCTCAAGGGTGTGCCTTCATGGCAATGTGTGCAGAAGAGGGGAAGGGACTTGCTAGATAAAACCGTTTTTTCAGCTTATCCTGCACAGGCAGACTAAGGACAACTGACAAAGGTGTGGCCCATTCAGTGGGTGTCTCTGGGGCCCCTTATTTGGCATTAGGAGGGGGGAATAGATATTCACAGCACTGTCCCTAGAAACTATAGCGAGTTCTCAGTCCTTTCTGCTTTGCCCCACCCCTTAAGCAGAATTGAAAGTCATATGGGGGCGGGGCTAATCCTGTGTTGCGCACAGTCCCGGCGCTCACCTGCATTTGTGGCACGTCATCGCGCTGACAAACATCGGTGTTTTGTTTCCAGTACTGGCCAATCACAAAATGACTGCGAGGTGTTTCTTCCGCAGGGAAAGCTCCAGCACGGAATCCCTGAAGAGCCACCAGGAGTGACATGAGGTCGAGTGTTGGGCACCCCCTCCGCTGGGTGTGACCCTCAGCAACGGATATGGCTGACGCTGAGCCGCGTCCTTTTCCCGGTTTTCTTCCATCCTAATTGCTGCACGGGAAGACGGGACTGAACACGGCGCCATAATGGCTTCCTGGCTGCGTCTTGTGAGATATATCGCCTTAGCTATAGATGCGTATGGAGCTCCATGTTGACATTGCTTTATGGACAGTCATCTTCATCCTGCAGAATGTATACAGAGATGGGTGCTCCTGAGTGGGGGCGTGACCGCGTGTATTTTCCTTGGCGTGATGGATTAGTCTTTGATCTGCAGGTTGGCTCATTATACCGTGGTTGGTGTGTGCGCTCCAAGGGAGCGATGTGACTAGGGAACCACCATGGCTCCCGCCTTTGAGAGTGGCCACCATGGCTCTTGCCTTTCGGAGGTGGGGCGCCATGGCTCTTGCCTTTCGGAGGTGGGGCGCCATGGCTCTTGCCTTTCGGAGGTGGGGCGCCATGGCTCTTGCCTTTCGGAGGTGGGGCGCCATGGCTCTTGCCTTCAAGGGAAGGAGGGGCCAACATGACTTCCGTCCTCAAGGGGGACTACCATGACTCTCGCCTTCATGTTGAGGAGGGGGCCACCATGACTTCTGGCCTCAAGGGGGACTACTATGACTCTCGCCTTCACGTTGAGGAGGGGGCTACCATGACTTCTGCCTTCAAGGGGGACCACTATGACTCCTCCCTGGTGCTGCGCGGGAGGAGGAGCTCGGCCTCGATTATCTCACGATGGACTCTGCTACAGCGGAATGATTGCTAGACAGACATGGAATGTATATCACCGACTGACCGCATATGATGACCCCGTCATCTCCTCTCTGCCTTATCGCCTGGCTCCTCCAGGAACATCATGGATTGTATGAGATTGGTGACCACTTAGAGTTCTGCAGACTGGCCAGGTCTATTCTGTCACTTCTAGCAACCCTGAGAAGGAAGGAATTCTGGGTACGGGAGGTGCAATCTGTGCCCCCAGCCTAGCAGAGTAAAGATATGGGAGCTGCTTGTTCTTGGTGCGTACTTCAGGGTTGTCATCTTCATCCTTCACTGATGGGTGGGTGGACAACTGATGGGTCCATATGGATCCCGGGTCAATAAATTACTAACTAGCAAAGCAGAATCGTACAGCTAACCCCTTGTGCTAGAACACGGGTGTCAAACTGGCGGCCCTCCAGCTGTTGCCAAACTACAAGTCCCATGAGGCATTGCAAGATGGACAGTTCCAAGCATGACTCCCAAAGGCAGAGGCATGATGGGACTTGTAGTTTCCACCAGTTTGACACCCCTGTGCTAGGGGAACATTGGTCTCCCATCGGACAGATAGCAGCCAATGCTGTGCACAACCACTATATATCAGTCTGGGTCCATCAGTAAGGCTCAGGAGCCAATCGGAACTGTTCTCAATCATGTGATCACTACGTCCTGCGTGAAATGCTGGTCACACTCAGGCTGAAGCTTCAGTCTTTAACCCCTCACCCTCCAGAGGATTCCCCCCCCCCCCCTCCTTCCTGACCAGGCCATTTGTTGCAATACGGCGCCGCGTTACTTTTACTGACAATTGCACGGTCATGCAACGCTGTACATAAATGAATGTCCCTTTCCCCCCCCCCCCCCCCCCCTCAAAAAAATAGAGCTTTCTTTTGGTGGTATTTGATCACCTGTGCAAATTTTTTTTTTTTTTTTTTTTGCTATAAACAAAGACCGACAACTTTGAAAATAAAAAATTTTTTTTTTGACTATTTGCTATAAAACCTATTCAGTAAAAAATCTAATTTCTTCATCCGCTTTGGCCAAAATGTATTCTGCGACACGTCTCTGCTAATAAAATCCCAATACGTGTAAATTCAATTATTTTGTATGAAAATTATAGCGTTTACAAATGGCGGTATAGATACTGGAATTTTTAATTTAATTTTTTTTTTTTATTAATATTGTTGTTATTTTTTAATTTATTTTTCTTTTTAGTAATGGTGGCGATCAGTGACTTGCGGCGGGCATTCTGACACTGGGTGGGAACTTACTAACTGCCACTGACACCCCAGTGACACCAATACAGTAATCATTAAACATGTCCAGTGAAAAAAATCAAACTTCATCAGAAAGTTCGGCCACAATGTATTCTGCTCCGTGTCTTTGCTAAAAAAAATAAAAAAAAAAAATCCCAATACGTGTAAATTAATCGGTTTACGTGAAAATTATAGCGTCTACTAATGGTGGTATAGATACTGGAATTTTTAATTAAAAATTTTTTTTTTTTTTTAAGTAATGGCGGTGATCAGCTACTTACAGCGGCAGTGCAGCGGGCATTCTGACACTGGGTGGGAACTTACTAACTGCCACTGACACCCCAGTGACACCAATACAGTGATCATTAAACCTGTCCAGTAAAAAATTTTTTTCAAAAATCACATTTCATCATAAATTTAGGCCAAAATGTGTTCTGCTCCGTGTCTTCGCTTCTAAGAAAAGAAAAAAAAAAATCCCAGTACGTGTAAATTGATTTACATGAAAGTTATAGTGTCTACAAATGGCGGGATTTTTATTTTTTTCTAGTAATGGCGGCGATCAGCGATTTTTAGCGGGACTGCGGCGGACATTCTGACACTGGGCGGGAACTGACTAACTGCCACTGACATCCCCAGTGACACCAATACAGTGATCATTAAACAAGTCCAGTAAACAAAAGACCGACAATTTAAAAAAATATATATATTTTTGACTTTTTGCTATAAAACATATTCAATAAAAAAAATGTAAAAAATAAAATTTCTTCAATTTTGGCCAAAATGTATTCTGCTCGGTGTCTCCTCTAATAAATAAAATCCCAATACGTGTAAATTAATTGTTTTATGCGAAAGTTATAGCGTCTACAAATGGCGGTATAGATACTGGAATTTTATTTATTTATTTTTTTTCTTTTGTAGTGGCGGCGATCGGTGACTTACTGTGGCGGGCATTCTGACACTGTGTGGGAACTGACTGACACCCCAGTGACACCAATACAGTGATCATTAAACAAGTCCAGTAAACAAAAGACCGACAATTTTAAAAAAAATATATATTTTTGACTTTTTGCTATAAAACATATTCAATAAAAAAAAAATGTAAAAAATAAAATTTCTTCAATTTTGGCCAAAATGTATTCTGCTCGGTGTCTCCTCTAATAAATAAAATCCCAATACGTGTAAATTAATTGTTTTATGCGAAAGTTATAGCGTCTACAAATGGCGGTATAGATACTGGAATTTTATTTTTTTATTTTTTTTTTTCTTTTGTAGTGGCGGCGATCGGTGACTTACTGTGGCGGGCATTCTGACACTGTGTGGGAACTGACTGACACCCCAGTGACACCAATACATTGATCATTTAAACATGTCCAGTAAAAAAAATCAAATTTCATCATAAATTTTGGTCAAAATGTATTCTGCTCCGTGTCTTTGCTAAAAAAAAAAAAAAAAATCCTAATACGTGTAAATTAATCGGTTTACGTAAAAATTATAGCATCTACAAATGGCGGTATAGATACTGGGATTTTTTTTTTTTCTTCTAGTAATGGCGGCGATCAGTGACTTTCAGCGGGACTGCGGCGGACATTCTGACACTGGGAGGGGACTGACTGTCACTGTCATCCCCAGTGACACCAATAAAGTGATCAATAAACATGTCCAGTAAACAAAAAGACTTGACAATTTTGAAAAAAAAAAAATATATTTTTGACTTTTTGCTATAAAACATATTCGGTAAAAAAAATGTAAAAAATAAAATTTCTTGATCAGTTTAGCCCAAAATGTATTCTGCTCCGTGTCTCTGCTAATCAATAAAATCCCAATATGTGTAAATTAATTGTTTTATGCGAAAGTTATGGCGGTATAGATACAAAAATTTTTAATGTAAATTTTTTTTTTTTTTTTTAGTAATGGCGGCGATCAGCGACTTACAGCAGCGGACATTCTGACACTGGGTGGGAACTGACTAACTGCCACTGACACCCCAGTGACACCAATACAGTGATCATTAAACATGTCCAGTAAAAAAAAATTATTAAATTTCATCATAAATTTAGGGCAAAATGTGGTGTTCTCCGCGTCGTTGCTAAAAAAAAAAAAAAAATTCCCAATACATGTAAATTAATCGGTTTACGTGAAAATTATAGCGTCTACAAATGGCGGTATAGATACTGGAATTTTTTTTTTTTTCTTCTAGTAATGGCGGCGATCAGCGGCTTACAGCGGGACCGCGGCGGACATTCTGACACTGGGAGGAACTAATTTGGTGTCACTGACATCCCCAGTACTTTTAGCGGGACTGCGGCGGACATTCTGACACTGGACGGGAACTGACTTGGTGTCACTGACTTCCCCAGTACTTAGGGGGACTGCGGCGGACATTCTGACACCAATGCAGCAATCATTGCTGATAAAAAGCACTGACACTGTACTAATGGCACTGGGCAGGAAGGGGTTAACATGAAAACCGATTAAAGGGTTAACTACAGGAAGTATTTTACTAGGGGGCGGGGTCTGTGTGCTTCACTGTAAGCACACTGATCAGGATGGCTGTGCTGTGCAGCGTGTCCCAGCTGACAGGGAGGAAGGCGGTTCTCCTCCCCCTCGGAGATTCACTAGGCGGGGCCCAGCGATTGATGGCCACACAGGGCGGCGTGGGTTGGGTATGCGCGGCTCGTGCGCCCCCTACCCAGGAAACGCAGAGTTGCGTATATATACAAGTGATTTTGCGCACCCGTGCCACCTTGTAGCAGTATTTCTGCTATAGGTCGGTTAACGGGTAATTGCGCGGTCATGCAACGCCGCACCCAAATTAAATTTGTATACTTTTTTCACACAAATAGAGATTTTTTTTGGGGGGGGGGTGTATTAGATCAGTGGAGATCCATCTAATGGGGGGGGGGGATGGGATGAGTTCTCAGCAGATTATTTAGAATTGCGCCATTGGTCCTGGGAATGGCTGTGCTGCGGTCAGACGAGGTCAGACAAGTCAGCTCCCTTATTTCTATTCTGATGGGTTCACTTCTAGAAAAATGACGTTATAAATAAAAGGACAACATCAACCGATTTGCCATTTTCCTGGTTCCAAATATTTGATTTTTTTTTTTTTTCTGTAAATGTCAGATTTCTGGTCATGGGGTGCGATTGACTCGCTGCGCTCTTCTCTGCAGCCTGCGCAGAGCTTGAGATCACGTTCCAAGCAGCCTGTCACATGGCTTGTGGCATCCCCTGCAGTGTGCTTAGGTGGACTGTACTGGTGCTTCGAGGGCTGAATGACACCGGGCTGTATAACTCTTTGTGCGCAGTGACCCCCTTCAGTAAAGCTGAGGGAGGGGATACCCAGCTGAGGGAGGGGACACCCAGCTGAGGGAGGGGTTTAGAGTTCAGATGTCTGAGAGAAAAAGAAAACAAACTAATTTTGCACTTCTGCCAAGGTGGATTATTTCTCATTACAAGGCTGGCACTGATCCATGCGATTGTAATAAAGGCGGGGCTTCCAAACGGCCACTCCCACTGATCGCTTTCAACAGGTTCATTGAGTGTCTACAGAGCTGAAGCAGGTGATAAATTATTACTTTGGTATTATATATATATCCAGCATCATGGGTGTTGTCAGACCTAAAGTAAGTAATAGGTCTGTAAACATCCTTCTGATATGTAGAAGGTGGGCAGGGGATCTACAGAACAGAAGCAGGTAATAAAGTTTGTATCAACCTCCCTGTTCATACAAGATGTCCAGGGTATCTACAGGCCTGAAGCTGGTGAGAACTGTAGCATCTGTCCTATATACTGTATAGGGGGTATCTACAGGCCTGAAGCTGGTGAGAACTGTAGCATCTGTCCTATATACTGTATAGGGGGTATCTACAGGCCTGAAGCTGGTGAGAACTGTAGCATCTGTCCTATATACTGTATAGGGGGTATCTACAGGCCTGAAGCAGGTGAGAACTGTAACATCTGACCTATATACTGTATAGGGGGTATCTACAGGCCTGAAGCAGGTGAGAACTGTAGCATCTGTCCTATATACTGTATAGGGGGAATCTACAGGCCTGAAGCAGGTGAGAACTGTAACATCTGACCTATATAGTGTATAGGGGGAATCTACAGGCCTGAAGCAGGTAATAACTGTGACATCTGACCTGTATAGGGGGAATCTACAGGCCTGAAGCAGGTAATAACTGTGACATCTGACCTGTATAGGGGGAATCTACAGGCCTGAAGCAGGTAATAACTGTGACATCCTTACTATATCTAGAAGGTGTGCAGGGGATCTACAGAACAGAAGCAGGTAATAAAGTGTGTAACAACCTCCCTGTTCATACAAGATGTCCAGGGTATCTACAGGCCTGAAGCAGGTAATATCTGTCCTATATCATATAAACAAACTATCACCTGCTTCAGGCCTGGAGATACATTGTATACACTATACAGGAAAGATATCATAGTTAGCACCTGCTTCAGGCCTGTAGATACCCTGGACATCTTGTATGAACACGGAGGTTGTTACACACTTTATTACCTGCTTCTGTTCTGTAGATACCTTCTATACACTATATAGGATGGATGTCACTGTTCTCTCCTGCTTCAGACTTGTAGATAACTATGAAATCTATCCTATATAGTATAAACAAGCTGTCATAGTTATCTACAAGTCTAAAGCAGGTGAGAACGTTGACATCTTTCCTATACGAGGTATCTCCAGGCCTGAAGCGGGTGAGAACTGTGCCCTCTTCCCTATACGAGGTATCTCCAGGCCTGAAGCGGGTGAGAACTGTGCCCTCTTCCCTATACGAGGTTTCGCCAGGCCTGAAGCGGGTGAGAACTGTGCCCTCTTCCCTATACGAGGTATCGCCAGGCCTGAAGCGGGTGAGAACTGTGCCCTTTTCCCTATACGAGGTATCCCCAGGCCTGAAGCGGGTGAGAACTGTGCCCTCTTCCCGATACGAGGTATCGCCAGGCCTGAAGCGGGTGAGAACTGTGCCCTCTTCCCGATACGAGGTATCGCCAGGCCTGAAGCGGGTGAGAACTGTGCCCTCTTCCCGATACGAGGTATCGCCAGGCCTGAAGCGGGTGAGAACTGTGCCCTCTTCCCGATACGAGGTATCGCCAGGCCTGAAGCGGGTGAGAACTGTGCCCTCTTCCCGATACGTGGTATCGCCAGGCCTGGAGCGGGTGAGAACTGTGCCCTCTTCCCTATACGAGGTATCGCCAGGCCTGAAGCGGGTGAGAACTGTGCCCTCTTCCCGATACGAGGTATCGCCAGGCCTGAAGCGGGTGAGAACTGTGCCCTCTTCCCTATACGAGGTATCGCCAGGCCTGAAGCGGGTGAGAACTGTGCCCTCTTCCCTATACGAGGTATCGCCAGGCCTGAAGCGGGTGAGAACTGTGCCCTCTTCCCTATACGAGGTATCGCCAGGCCTGAAGCGGGTGAGAACTGTGCCCTCTTCCCTATACGAGGTATCGCCAGGCCTGAAGCGGGTGAGAACTGTGCCCTCTTCCCTATACGAGGTATCCCCAGGCCTGAAGCGGGTGAGAACTGTGCCCTCTTCCCTATACGAGGTATCTCCAGGCCTGAAGCGGGTGAGAACTGTGCCCTCTTCCCTATACGAGGTTTCGCCAGGCCTGAAGCGGGTGAGAACTGTGCCCTCTTCCCTATACGAGGTATCGCCAGGCCTGAAGCGGGTGAGAACTGTGCCCTTTTCCCTATACGAGGTATCCCCAGGCCTGAAGCGGGTGAGAACTGTGCCCTCTTCCCGATACGAGGTATCGCCAGGCCTGAAGCGGGTGAGAACTGTGCCCTCTTCCCGATACGAGGTATCGCCAGGCCTGAAGCGGGTGAGAACTGTGCCCTCTTCCCGATACGAGGTATCGCCAGGCCTGAAGCGGGTGAGAACTGTGCCCTCTTCCCGATACGAGGTATCGCCAGGCCTGAAGCGGGTGAGAACTGTGCCCTCTTCCCGATACGAGGTATCGCCAGGCCTGAAGCGGGTGAGAACTGTGCCCTCTTCCCGATACGAGGTATCGCCAGGCCTGAAGCGGGTGAGAACTGTGCCCTCTTCCCGATACGAGGTATCGCCAGGCCTGAAGCGGGTGAGAACTGTGCCCTCTTCCCTATACGAGGTATCGCCAGGCCTGAAGCGGGTGAGAACTGTGCCCTCTTCCCTATACGAGGTATCGCCAGGCCTGAAGCGGGTGAGAACTGTGCCCTCTTCCCGATACGAGGTATTGCCAGGCCTGAAGCGGGTGACAAGTCTGCACCGTCCTCCCTAGACATAGCCCCGCCCTGGAGGGGATTGTAGATTCTGCTGCCATGATGTGATTACTGCTGAGAAATAAAGGAATGTACAGGATGGAGTTTGTTTCATTTTTGAATAATCACATCAGCACTGTATTGGGGTAATCATGGAGGATGACATCGATGGCACTCTGGGGAAATGCCAGTCGCCTGGCTCCATGTATAGAATATGAACTGTCAGGTTTGTTAGTTTTGGGTCAGCGATTGAAGCCTGAGGATCAGCTTGAGAGCCGGGAATTTCCTGATTCAGCCGCCGGGTGGGAGATTCCCTAATAGTAAACAAAGGGGCGGGGACGCTGGTGACATCATTGTCCAAATATGGTCATTATACAGAAGGATGACAGGCACAATCCCTGCAGCTGTCCATCACAAGGAAGGCGGGCCCTGTGATTGACAGGAGGCTGGCAACCAATGAAGTAAACGCATTCATAAAAATAACCCCTCCCTGCCTGCCACGCCCCATTTACTTAAGGCTGACAGGATGGATTTCTTGATCACATGACCACTGTGGTTGTCGCATTGTTTTTTTGTGGGGGCGGGGCTAGGGTAGAGCTTGTCTCGGTCATGTCGCTGACAGCTTGGTCACTACGCTTCTAAGGGTGTGTTGGCGTTAAAATGTACTTTTCATCGCCAGACTGCGTGACAACCAATCAGCTTCTGTCTTTCATCTTTAAAGCTTAGTTGAACTAGTGAAAGCTAAAAGCTGATTGGTTGCCACGCGGAGCTGCTCAGTTTTGCCAATGGCTTTTGTGAATTTGGCGCAGGATATTTTGGAGGAACCATATCGCCAGAAAGAGGTCACAAATCCTTGACTGAAAATTCAACGGTTATCCAACCCAGCACTTTGCTGAGTCCACCTATGCAGATTGTTCTACAGGGTCTCAGATTAGTCCAAAGAAATCAAAAAAGTTTGACCAAAAAAAAATGTATATTTTTCTTTGACCAAAAAATATTTATATATTTTTTATTTGACCAAAAAATATATATATATTTTTTATTTGACCAAAAAATATATTTTTTTTATTGACCAAAAAATATATATATATTTTTTTATTGACCAAAAAATATATATATTTTTTTTTATTGACCAAAAAATATATATATATTTTTTATTTGACCAAAAAATATATATATATTTTTTTTATTTGACCAAAAAATATATATATATATTTTTTATTTGACCAAAAAATATATATTTTTTTTTTTATTTGACCAAAAAATATATATATTTTTTTTTATTTGACCAAAAAAATATATATATTTTTTATTTGACCAAAAAAATATATATATTTTTTATTTGACCAAAAAAAAAAATATATTTTTTATTTGACCAAAAAAAAAAATATATTTTTTATTTGACCAAAAAAAAAAATATATTTTTTATTTGACCAAAAAAAAAATATATTTTTTATTTGACCAAAAAAAAAAATATATTTTTTATTTGACCAAAAAAATATATATATTTTTTATTTGACCAAAAAAATATATATATTTTTTATTTGACCAAAAAAATATATTTTTTTTTTTATTTGACCAAAAAATATATTTATATTTTTTTTTTATTTGACCAAAAAATATATTTTTTTTTTATTTGACCAAAAAATATATTTTTTTTTTATTTGACCAAAAAATATTTTTTTTTTTTTATTTGACCAAAAAATATATATATTTTTTATTTGACCAAAAAATATATATATTTTTTATTTGACCAAAAAATATATATATTTTTTATTTGTCCAAAAAATATACATATGTTTTTTTCTTGACCAAAAAAAAATTTAATGCTGAAAATCGCAAACGTGAACACAAAAACGCTAAACAAAAAAACAAAACACGTTTTTAACGTGACTTTACAAAGCTAACATTACCACCATTATTAACCCCCCCCCCCCCAGTGTCCATGGAGCCTTACAACATGAAGTCTCCCTCCCAAGGATACAGGCAATGAATGAACCAATCAGATCATCCAATCCTTTCCATCAGGATTGGTAGTAAACCCCTGTAGCTCCTCATCCTGTGTGGTTGGGATATAAACATCAAGGAGATCAGACGACATTCTCATCTTTATTCGGCTACAAAATAACATCTACAATTAGAAAAGAGCAGCAATTAGTCTGTAATCAGTAAGAGATTCCCAGATCCCAGGACAGAGAACGCAGGAAGTGAGGACACCCTGTGTGACCAGGAAATCCTTCCCTCCAGATCTGGTCCCCCAGGGGATGCTGGTGATGCCGTGCCCATAGTGTGAGGTAGTTGTGACCAATCATCTGGCGGCGGGTTCATTGGGGTAGGTTATTAAAGGGCGGTAAACAGAAACACCATCCGCATCATAAAATGGTCATTTTGCCTCCAATGGCAGCTCAGACTACAGAGCTCCACCATTGTTGGACATCCTATTTTCTGGGTAGTTGCGGATGGAAATCCATCACCTAATGTCAGGTTTGTTTCACATTTTAGGTGGTTCAAAAGCCTTAAAGAGTCACTAAACCCCCAACCAGGGGCAGACTGACAACTCATGGGGCCCCTGGGCAATAGGGGATCATTGGGCCCCTGTGTCCTTGCCCAAGCTCAAAAAAGCCTATGAAAAAGGTACCAGTGGCATCCCATGGGGCCCCCCTACTGACCCCGGGCCGTCAGGCAGTGCCCAAGTTTCCAAATGGTCAGTCCGCCCCTGCCCCCAACAGTACAATCAGTCTGTAGATGCAGTAAAGCTTGCTTGTTCTACTCACTGTGGGACCTAAGGGGTTAATCCCCTGCATTGTGTAAAAATGCGGTTTGATCCTGACTTCTCTGATCCTCCCCTTCTTCCCCTGTCCCCAACTTATCTCCTGATAAGACATATTGTGTGGAGTCCCTCTGCACATGCGCAGTTTGGTGTGTGTTGCTAGAGTGTTTTTTTTTTCTTGGGAGAGTACATGTGATCAGCACAGGGCCAATCAGCGCTGTTCAGACAGCGGGCAGGGGTCCTGCATCCTCCTAGAGCACGGGTGTCAAACTGGCGGCCCTCCAGCTGTTGCCAAACTAAAAGTCCCATGAGGCATTGCAAGCTTGACAGACACAAGCATGACTCCCAAAGGCAGAGGCGTGATGGGACTTGTAGTTTCGCAGCAGGTGGAGGGCCACCAGTTTGACACCCCTGTCCTAGAGCAAAATGAAAACTCCTACATGCTGTAACCAGTGCTCTGCTGGACACTGATAGAAGTCACAAGACTGCTATATACTGCTGATGAGAAAAGGGATTTAGCAGTTTATATTTACTAAAATAATTGCATTTCCATGGGTAGGAGTAACCATTTCTAGGTATGGGAGGTACAGTTGGGTAGAAGTAACCATGGCTAGGTATGGGAGGCACAGTTGGGTAGGAGTAACCATTTCTAGGTATGGGAGGCACAGTTGGGTAGGAGTAACCATGGCTAGGTAAGGGAGGCACAGTTGGGTAGGAGTAACCATGGCTGGGTATGGGGGGCACAGTTGGGTAGGAGTAACCATGGCTGGGTATGGGAGGCACAGTTGGGTAGGAGTAACCATGGCTAGGTATGGGGGGCACAGTTGGGTAGAAGTAACCATGGCTGGGTATGGGAGGCACAGTTGGGTAGGAGTAACCATGGCTAGGTATGGGAGGCACAGTTGGGTAGGAGTAACCATGGCTAGGTATGGGAGGCACAGTTCGGTAGAAGTAACCATGGCTAGGTATGGGAGGCACAGTTGGGTAGGAGTAACCATGGCTGGGTATGGGAGGCACAGCTGGGTAGGAGTAACCATGGCTAGGTATGGGAGGCACAGTTGGGTAGGAGTAACCATGGCTGGGTATGGGAGGCACAGTTGGGTAGGAGTAACCATGGCTAGGTATGGGAGGCACAGTTGGGTAGGAGTAACCATGGCTAGGTATGGGAGGCACAGTTCGGTAGAAGTAACCATGGCTAGGTATGGGAGGCACAGTTGGGTAGGAGTAACCATGGCTGGGTATGGGAGGCACAGTTGGGTAGGAGTAACCATGGCTAGGTATGGGAGGCACAGTTGGGTAGGAGTAACCATGGCTGGGTATGGGAGGCACAGTTGGGTAGGAGTAACCATGGCTGGGTATGGGAGGCACAGTTGGGTAGGAGTAACCATGGCTGGGTATGGGAGGCACAGTTGGGTAGGAGTAACCATGGCTAGGTATGGGAGGCACAGTTGGGTAGAAGTAACCATGGATAGGGAGCTATTGGCTCTTGCTGCTGTCAATCAACTGCTGTGCAGAGCGAGCAGGGGGCGGGGCCGTGCCGCCTGCTCTGTGTCAGGGCGGTTCTGGAGCGAGCATGCACGGTTGTCCCTATAGAAAGCGGCTAAAGAGGAGGAGCCTGGACGCCAGCAGGGAACCCAAGAAGAGGATCTAGGCTGCTCTGTGCAAAACCGCCACACAGAGCAGGTAAGTATACACAGCCGCGTCATTCATTCAGAGTTCTGTGAATGAATGAACTACAACTCCCAACAGCCTTTGCGGCTGTTGGCTTGCATTTCTCAATAAACGACCACGGTGCTGTTGATATTGTGGTTGTTCATTGAGTCTTCCGGTCAGATTGGATCTGCCTGCCTGTATGGGATGTACACGGACAGGTCTGCAGGAGTCCTGCATGGCACTAGTGATATGCTGATAGCTGCTGCAATGCTTTCCAGGCTCAAAAAAAAAAAAAAAAGTAAATGCAAATTTTTTTTTTACCTGCCAAAAATTTTTTTTTTCTTTTTTTTTTTAAAGTGAACTTATGCTTCAAGCTGGCTATACATTATACAATTTTCTTATTCAATTTCCTTTAGATCTGCCTTCAACTGTGTAGTGCAAGGGCCCGCCTGTCTGCATACAAATTGAAATTGTTTAGGTTTACCAAATACCATATAATACGAGGTCAAACCTAATGAAAAATTGTACGAGAAAAGAAATGTATGGCCGGCCCTACTGGCCCTTTAACCCCTAATCTTCCA
Source organism: Staurois parvus (assembly GCF_062004578.1). Taxonomy (NCBI): domain Eukaryota; kingdom Metazoa; phylum Chordata; class Amphibia; order Anura; family Ranidae; genus Staurois; species Staurois parvus. The sequence continues at coordinate 42,141 of NW_028319837.1, forward strand.
CGCGGCTCTGTGCTGAGGCTGGGAGTCCAGTAGTGTCACCACTGTTAATATACAATATATCTACCGCAGTATAAAAATACAGAAAACATGACATTTATTAGTAACAAAATGCTATGTTAGGGAGAGTTCGATGTTTGGGGCAGTTTAGGGATTGGGGGGGTGAGAAGTTTTTGGCACATGGACAATACTTCCTGAGAAGTGGCAATCCCTGAGCTGGGGACACTAGAAAATGTATTGCTTTCAGGATTGTGTGTTTCAGTAGGATAGAGGAGGACAAGGCACAGTTGGGTATGGGGGGGCATGGCTGGGTACTGAAAGCATGGCTGGTTATGGGAGGCAAGGCTGAGCATGGGAGTCGTGGCTGGGTACAGAAGGCAAAGCTGGGCATGGGGGGGCATTGCTGGGTACTGAAAGCATAGCTGATTATGGGAGGCGTGGCTGGGTACAGAAGGCAAAGCTGGGCATGGGGGGGCATTGCTGGGTACTGAAAGCATAGCTGATTATGGGAGGCAAGGCTGAGGACAGAAGCCACAGCTGGGTATGGGGGGGCATGGCCAGGTACTGAAAGCATAGCTGGGTACAGAGGCTGCAGCTGGGTAGGGGGGGCATGGCTGGTTACTGAGAGCATAGATTATGGGAGGCAAGACTGGGTTTGGCATAAACGACTAGGGAAGGGAACAAGGCTTGCACAACCACGTTCAGAAAGCATGGCCGAGTATGGGAGGCGCAACTGGGTACAGCAAGCACAGCCAGTAATGGGAAGCATAGTTGGGTATAGGAGACATGGCTGGGTGCAGAAGCTATGGCTGGGTATGGGAGGCACAACTAGGTAGAGGAACCATGGCGCGGTATGGGAGACACAGCTGAGTAGAGAAACCATGGCTGGGTATTGGTGGTACAGCTGGGTAGAGGAACCATGGCTAGGTATGAGAGGCACAACTGAGAACAGAATTATTGAATGGGTAAGATAACTATGACTGGGTATGGGAGGCACAGCTGTGTAGAGGAACCATAGCGGGGTATTTGGAGGCACAGTTGGGTAGAGGAACCATGGCTGGGTGGGAGAAACCATGGCTAGGTATGGGAGTCACAGCTGGGTAACAGAACCATGGCTGGGTATTGGAGGTACAGCTGAGAACAAAATTATTGAATGGGTAGGGTAACCATGGCTAGGTATGGGAGGCACAGTTGGGTAGGAGTAACCATGGCTGGGTATGGGAGGCACAGCTGGGTAGGGTAACCATGGCTGGGTATTGGAGGCACAGTTGGGTAGGAGTAACCATGGCTAGGTATGGGAGGCACAGTTGGGTAGGAGTAACCATGGCTAGGTATGGGAGGCACAGTCGAGTACAGAAGGAATGACTGGGCACAGAAACCATGGCTGGGTATGGGAGGTACAGTTGGGTAGGAGTAACCATGGATAGGTATGGGAGGTACAGTTGGGTAGGAGTAACCATGGCTAGGTATAGGGGGCACAGTTGGGTAGGAGTAACCATGGCTAGGTATGGGAGGCACAGTTGGGTAGGAGTAACCATGGCTAGGTATGGGAGGCACAGTTGGGTAGGAGTAACCATGGCTAGGTATGGGGGGCACAGTTGGGTAGGAGTAACCATGGCTAGGTATGGGAGGCACAGTTGGGTAGAAGTAACCATGGCTAGGTATGGGGGGCACAGTTGGGTAGAAGTAACCATGGCTAGGTATGGGGGGCACAGTTGGGTAGGAGTAACCATGGCTAGGTATGGGAGGTACAGTTGGGTAGGAGTAACCATGGCTAGGTATGGGAGGCACAGTTGGGTAGGATTAACCATGGCTAGGTATGGGAGGCACAGTTGGGTAGGAGTAACCATGGCTGGGTATGGGAGGCACCGTTGGGTAGGAGTAACCATGGCTGGGTATGGGAGGCACAGTTGGGTAGGAATAACCATGGCTGGGTATGGGAGGCACAGTTGGGTAGGAGTAACCATGGCTGGGTATGGGAGGCACAGTTGGGTAGGAGTAACCATGGCTGGGTATGGGAGGCACAGTTGGGTAGGAGTAACCATGGCTTGGTATGGGAGGCACAGTTGGGTAGGAGTAACCATGGCTGGGTATGGGAGGCACAGCCGAGTACAGAGACCATGGCTAGGTGCAGAAGATGGGTAGTGACACAAAGGCTTAGCTAGAGCAGCGTCTTTTCATTTTCCACCAATGTACAGCAGAAAGATCAGTGAAAGATGAGTTTTGATTGGCTGCTCTTTGACTTGACATAAGCCCAACAATCCGGCAGCACCGACATTTTGTGGGTTGGTTGACTTTCACTTCACATTGTAGTATTTGGTTGGCACGAAGGGCATTTTGCTGGTCACACCATCAACAAGCTTCTTCCGGACTTCTAACCGCAGCGCCGTGCCTGCCTTGGCATATTCTGGCTCCACGTAACCCATCGCCACATTCAGCTTCAAGGAGGGGGAAGGGCAACCACTGGTCACTTCTCCTGTGGAAAGGAGAGGATTGTGACAAGTCAGCACTCTAGTGGCTGATGGAAAGTCTTTATGTTTTAATGGCAAATTCACTTTTAACTTTTCGATTTCACACCACCACACCTGACATCCTGGAAAGCCCCACACCTTAAAGAGGACCTGTCACTTTAAATACCTAATACAAAGAGAAGGTTTGTTGAATGGAGAAGGGCACTTCGCTGGGACAGGTGATGTCCTACTATGGACACCAAACATTAGAATCTCAGCTGCTGGTTGGGACAAATGTATCTATTGATATCACCGGATCCAGAAAAAAAGCTCTTCATTGCATGATCACATAGAAAGTCAACGCTTCAGTACCATACAGGACCCTTTATGGTGACTGATGAAGGGTCTCTGAGGAACCCCGAAACGTGATCATTCAATAAAGAAGAACTTTGAAGCAAACTTATTGGAGTGCTGGTGACATCTCATCCATAATGTAAACTGCAGGCCCACGACAAGGGGTGTGTAAGGGGGGGGCAGGTTGTGGTACCAGTGCTCCTCCCCCCGATCCAGCATCAGATCCGGAGGAGGAGTTCCTTCAATCAGGAGTCAGATGAACAGAATATACCACTGCTGGAAGCTAAGGGCATCATTGGTGAGGTCTCCTGGTTGCAACACCCCCTTGCAGTAATTCCACCCCCCTCCTAGTCACAGGACTCCCTGCTACGTTAAATCCCCCCCATACCACCTCCCCTTCACTCCTCCAGGCACAGTAGCCCCCCCATCCACCTCCCTCTCTGCCCACTACCTTACCTTCCAGATCACCCCCTGCCAACTCAAACCCCTCCCCCTCATTTCACGTCCATAACTCCCTTCTAGCCACTGTTTACCCCCCTCCAGAACTCCTACCCAACACCCCCATCCGATTCACTTACACTGCCTACAATGCACCCCCCCCAGGTCCCAGTATCTGACTTGCACCTCAAACACCCCCCTTTCTTGAAAATCTACACCCCCCCCCCCCCCATCCCTCCCCCAAATTTTGGCTTTTTTTTTACCCTGGGCACTGGATGACCTTGTCCTGGTATTGTCAGTCTGGAGACATCCTTACCTTATGGTTAATTCCAGCATGGTGAGTAAATGAATATACTCCGGATAGAGAAAACATTGTATTAAAGTGGATGTAAACCTTAGACATGAAATATGAACAAAGTATATCCCTCTGTAGTGTGCATTTGTCTCAATCCAGAGCACTAAGTGTCATTTCTGTCTGCTGCCTCCTTCCTCTGCTATCTGAGTCAGTTTTGACACGTTTTCCTGACACCAATGGAAGAATGGTGACAGGGGAGGGTCCTCCAGCATATTGACAGCCACAGTTCCTGTGTGAAAGGGGGGAGGGGGTGTCTCTGTCCCCCAATCAGCTTTCACTGAACTGCAGAGTGTAACTTCGGCTCTCTGAACCCCCCCCCCCTCCGCTTTCTGGAAGCTCAAACAAGCTGTGTAAATTCTGTACAGATGGTAGCAGATAAACAGGTGCAACGTATGTAGGATTTGTTTAATCTCTGAGGCACAAAGCATATCCCTCTATAGTGTGCATGTTTCTCAATCCAGAGCACTAATTGTCATTTCTGTCTGCTGCCTCCTTCCTATGCTATCTGAGTCAGTTCTAACACGTTTTCCTGACACCAATAGAAGAATGGTGACAGGAGAGGGTCCTCCAGCATATTGACAGCCTCAGCTCTGTTCCTGTGTGAAGGGAGGGTGTCTCTGTCCCCCAATCAGCTTTCACTGAACGCTGCAGAGTGTAACTTCAGCTCTCTGACACCCCACCTCTGCTTTCTGGAAGCTCAGACAAGCTGTATACATTCTGCACAGATGGTTGCAGATAAACAGGTGCAACTTATGTAGGATTCGTTTCTTCTCTGAGGCCGGTCACTTCACTGGGTATATGGAAAGGTCTATAAGCTGTATGTAAATCAACGAGGTCTATTTCAGAAGGGACGGTACCCCTGGCACATATGAACAGATGGCACCCACCGATGACACGCCCCTCCGTGTTCAGTATTGGCGTGTGTTGGCGGACGGGGGGCCCCGTGGAGGTCAGGCCCACGCGCTTCCGGTTCACCTTCCCCTTAATCTGAGGTACGATGACGGAGGCTCCAGGGAAATCCATGGCGGCTCTGCGACGCTTACCTGTGAAATCAGAAAGAAGTTAATCGGTGTGCAGGCCGGTTCCCGGCTCTCCTCTGCCACCTATAGAATTATCTGTACATAGGCACCTCTGTAGTAACAAAGTAACACAAATGCTCACAGATGTGGAGGACTAAGGATGGAAAAAGATACTTCAAAATAGAAACAGAAATACCAAATCGGAGTAGGACTAAAGGAACCCCCCCTTTTTTCCCCCCCATTTCGATAGAATAAGGGAGGATTATAACCCCCATCAGGTTTTCTTCCACCATCTGTGTACCCGCTCAGGAGATTTCCCGTCACTTCCTGTCCCATAACCAAAACAGGAAGTGAGAGGAAATCTCTTTAACCCCTCGCCTACTGGGCACTTATACCCCCTTCCTGACTAGGCCAGTTTTCAGCGCTGTCACACTTTGAATGACAATTGCGCGGTCATGCAACACTGTACCCATATGACATTTTTATCTTTTTTTTTTTGTGACAGAGCTTTATTTTGGTGGTATTTAATCACCTCCGAGTTTTTTTATTTTTTGCTAAACAAACCAAAAACAACTGAAAATTGTGAAAAAAAAACATTTTTTCTTAGTTTTTGTTATAAAATTTTGTAAATAAGTGAATTTTCTCCTTCACGGATGTGCGCTAATGAGGCTGCAGTGATGGGCACTGATAGGCGGCACTCATAGGCGGCACTGACTGGCACTGTTAGGCGGCACTGACAAGCAGCTCAGATGGGCACTGTTAGGCGGCACTGACAAGCAGCTCAGATGGGCACTAATATGTGGCATTGATGTGCACTGGTAGGCACTAATATGTGGCATTGATGTGCACTGGTAGGCACTGATATGTGGCATTGATGTGCACTGGTAGGCACTGATATGTGGCATTGATGTGCACTGGTAGGCACTGATATGTGGCATTGATGTGCACTGGTAGGCACTGATATGTGGCATTGATGTGCACTGGTAGGCACTGATATGTGGCATTGATGTGCACTGGTAGGCACTAATATGTGGCATTGATGTGCACTGGTAGGCACTGATATGTGGCATTGATGTGCACTGGTAGGCAGTGATATGTTGCTTTGATGGGCAATGACAGTTGGCACTGCTGAGCTACACTGATCATCAGGGCACACTGATCACCAGTGCCCTGATGATCAGTGTACATGTTCCCTCCGAGGAATGCCGATTACCGGCTCTGCTCTCCTCTCCTGTCAGCGTGACAGCTCGTGAGAAGAGAAATACCGATAACCGGCATTTCCCTATTTACATGTGATCAGCTGTGATTGGACACAGCTGATCACATGACAGAGCCGACATCTTCGGCTCTTTCCGTTAATCGGTGGTCCGCTGTGTCCGAGGAACACAGCGCACCACCGATCGCCGCGCTGCGTGCTCCTGGATCCGCGCATGCGTGGTTAGATTAGGAGGACATCATATGGCGTCCTCACAGAACTAGAGAGCCGCCTTGTGCCCGTCATTACCTTATATGGTGGGGGCGGGAGGCGGTTAAAGTGAGGGAACCCCCAGGGTGTCACCAGAACTAGTGTCCCCAATCGAAGGTTTCAGTTCTGGTGACAACCTAAAATTGGGTTCAGGGACACCACAAAATGAAACATGCTGTAAGGGCTAAGATACACAACCCCTCCCCCACCTAGTGTCCACACCAGACTGGCCTCCACAGGGGTGGTAGTGTCGTCAATGTCATTCCCGTATAGACAGAGGCCGGCCTCCAGACGCAGACTGTCCCGGGCCGCCAGACCGGCCAGCTTCACCTCCGGGCTCTGCAGCAGCTTCTCCGCCAGCTCCACGGCTCTGCCACCGGGCACCGAGATCTGGGGGGACACAGGGACAGGACAGCTGAAATTGGGGGTCAGCAGAGGCCAATCAGAAAAGGATAAGAGAAATCTCCACCCAGATATAAAAAGATCATTTATTCGTCTTATGAGTGTTGTTCTGTTTGTAGTGTCGCTCCATGCAATGACATGCCTCCTTGGACTCGGGGAGGGGGGGGGGGGGTCAGGCTCACTTCTGCATACAGACCAATCAGCTTCCAGGTTTTATTGCCAAAGCTTAACGGAACAAGCTGAAGTTAGAAGCAGGTTGGTTTCTATGGAGAAGTGACCCGGATCTGGCACTCTGCAGCTTTAGTAACTAAACCCCCTTCTGTCTGGACAGTTTAGTCACCTGCTGACTTGGCACCATCAACAGGCAGCTTAACTCTTTACCCCGCATTCACTATATCCGCTCTCCCCGGACCCCGCATTCACTATATCCACTCTCCCCGGACCCCGCATTCACTATATCCGCTCTCCCCGGACCCCGCATTCACTATATCCGCTCTCCCCGGACCCCGCATTCACTATATCCGCTCTCCCCGGCCCCCGCATTCACTATATTCGGTCTCCCTCGAACCCCGCATTCACTATATCCACTCTCCCCGGACCCCGCATTCACTATATCCTCTCTCCCCGGACCCCACATTCACTATATCCTCTCTCCCCGGACCCCACATTCACTATATCCGCTCTCCCCGGACCCCGCATTCACTATATCCGCTCTCCCCGGCCCCCGCATTCACTATATCCGGTCTCCCCCCGCACCCCGCATTCACTATATCCGCTCTCCCCGGACCCCGCATTCACTATATCCGCTCTCCCCGGACCCCGCATTCACTATATCCGCTCTCCCCGGACCCCGCATTCACTATATCCGCTCTCCCCGGACCCCGCATTCACTATATCCGCTCTCCCCGGCCCCCGCATTCACTATATCCGCTCTCCCCGGCCCCCGCATTCACTATATCCGCTCTCCCCGGCCCCCGCATTCACTATATCCGCTCTCCCCGGCCCCCGCATTCACTATATCCGCTCTCCCCGGACCCCGCATTCACTATATCCGCTCTCCCCGGACCCCGCATTCACTATATCCGCTCTCCCCGGACCCCGCATTCACTATATCCGCTCTCCCCGGACCCCGCATTCACTATATCCGTTCTCCCCGGACCCCGCATTCACTATATCCGGTCTCCCCGGACCCCGCATTCACTATATCCGTTCTCCCCGGACCCTGCATTCATTATATCTGGTCTCCCTGGATCCTGCATTCACTATATCTGCTCTCCCCGGACCCCGCATTCACTATATCCGTTCTCCCCGGACCCTGCATTCACTATATCTGGTCTCCCCGGACCCTGCATTCACTATATCCGGTCTCCCCGGACCCCGCATTCACTATATCCGGTCTCCCCAGACCCAGCATTCACTATATCTACTCTCCCTGGACCCTGCATTCACTATATCTGGTCTCCCCGGACCCTGCATTCACTATATCTGGTCTCCCCGGACCCCGCATTCACTATATCCGGTCTCCCCGGACCCCGCATTCACTATATCCGCTCTCCCCGGACCCCGCATTCACTATATCAGCTCTCCCCGGACCCCGCATTCACTATATCTGGTCTCCCCGGACCCTGCATTCACTATATCTGGTCTCCCCGGACCCCGCATTCACTATATCCGGTCTCCCCGGACCCCGCATTCACTATATCCGCTCTCCCCGGACCCCGCATTCACTATATCTGCTCTCCCCGGACCCCGCATTCACTATATCTGGTCTCCCACAGTAAGCAGAACATGGAAACGCAATAATTTTAGTAAATATAAACTGCTGAAATCCCTTTTCCCATCAGCAGTATATAGCAGTCTTGTGACTTCTATCAGTGCCCAGCAGAGCACTGGTTAAAGCTTGTAGGAGGAGTTTTCTTTCTGCTCTAGGAGGATGCAAGCCCCTGACCTCTGACTGGACAGCGTTGATTGGCCTTGTGCTGGACCTGTCCCCAGCCTGTGATTGGACAGTTAAAAAGGAGAAGCGACAGAGAGAGGAGTTCATCCCGTCAATCTGCTCTCTCCTCCTATCAGCATGCTATTTGCAGTGCAGCAGACCCGATTTGGCTCTTTGTGGTGCTTCTCCCTCCCACAGTCCCGAGCTCTGCTGTCCATGCAAGAGGCGGACACCAACTCACATTCGGAGGATTACGCTGCTTGCATAAAATCTACAATGATATATTAATGATGACAGAGCTGCAACCACTTGTGTCTTTCATATCAGATTCAGGTGAAGCGTTGGAGCGGTGTTCTTCTTTAACCCTTTCCAGACACACACACACACCGTCGCTATACTCCGCCCCTCCCTACCTCCACGCCGTCCTCTCCGGTGTAGCCGCACCGCGTCACTCTACAGCCGGGGATGCCGAACACGCTGGTAGTCACCCCCATCATGAACGTCAGCTTGGAGAGATCGTCGGCGAGTCCGGCCTGGAGAACCTGAGCCGTGGACGGACCTGCAGTGTCACATGGGAGATCAATCAGTGGCGGCCCCCCTACAACCTGTCCGAGAGATTTCTAGAAATTAAATCGGGAGTACCCCGGGGCCACCATTAGAAATCATAGGGCCCCATACAGCCCCCTAAGCGATCAAACACAGAGGGGACCCCGGGATTCCTACAATACTGCCTACCGTGATACCCCCCATCTTGCCTTCCTCTGGGATCTGCATATCCTGAGAGCCCCCCAATGTTACGCCCCCCTAAGGCAGTGACCTCCCTGGCCGGATTGCTCCTGGAACTGGTGACACAGCACCCTGCAGTGGTGGTCTCATATGTGGCGCACACAGGAATGCTGGGAGCTCCGCTACACTCCAATCACAGCAGCATTAGCTGGGCACCGGGGGAATTGAGTCTGTTCAGGCAGAACCCCACAGAGTGCCACCTCCTGACTGTCCCGATTTACAGGGACTGTTCAAGTACAGTGGTCCCTTTGCTTGCCTTTACCTGGTCCTTGGGGCACCATTCCTCCCACTGACACCGACAACGGGGCAATATTCCCATCATTATCACCAACGAAGGCACTATTCCTCCCACTGACACCAACGATGGGGCACTAATCCTCCCACTGACACCAACGATGGGGCACTATTCCTCCCACTGACACCAACGATGGGGCACTATTCCTCCCCCTGATACCAATGATGGGGCACTATTCCTCCCACTGACACCAACGATGGGGCACTAATCCTCCCACTGACACCAACGATGGGGCACTATTCCTCCCACTGACACCGACAACGGGGCAATATTCCCATCATTATCACCAACGATGGGGCACTATTCCTCCCACTGACTCCAACGATGGGGCACTATTCCTCCCACTGACACCAACGATGGGGCACTATTCCTCCCACTGACACCAACGATGGGGCACTATTCCTTCCACTGACACCAACGATGGGGCACTATTCCTTCCACTGACACCAACGAAGGGGCACTATTCCTCCCACTGACACCAACGACGGGGCACTATTCCTCCCACTGACACCAACGACGGGGCACTATTCCTCCCACTGACACCAACGACGGGGCACTATTCCTCCCACTGACACCAGTGACGGGGCACTATTCCTCCCACTGACACCAGTGACGGGGCACTATTCCTCCCACTGACACCAGTGACGGGGCACTATTCCTCCCACTGACACCAGTGACGGGGCACTATTCCTCCCACTGACACCAGTGACGGGGCACTATTCCTCCCACTGACACCAGTGACGGGGCACTATTCCTCCCACTGACACCAGTGACGGGGCACTATTCCTCCCACTGACACCAGTGACGGGGCACTATTCCTCCCACTGACACCAGTGACGGGGCACTATTCCTCCCACTGACACCAGTGACGGGGCACTATTCCTCCCACTGACACCAGTGACGGGGCACTATTCCTCCCACTGACACCAGTGACGGGGCACTATTCCTCCCAGTGACGGGGCACTATTCCTCCCAGTGACACCAGTGACGGGGCACTATTGCTCCCACTGACACCAATGACGGGGCACTATTCCTCCCACTGGCACCAATGACGGGGCACTATTCCTCCCACTGGCACCAATGATGGGGCACTATTCCTCCCACTGACACCAATGATGGGGCACTATTCCTCCCACTGATACCAATGACGGGGCACTATTCCTCCCACTGACACCAATGATGGGGCACTATTCCTCCCACTGACACCAATGATGGGGCACTATTCCTCCCACTGATACCAATGATGGGACACTATTCCTTCCACTGACACCAGTGACGGGGCACTATTCCTCCCACTGACACCAGTGACGGGGCACTATTCCTCCCACTGACACCAGTGACGGGGCACTATTCCTCCCACTGACACCAGTGACGGGGCACTATTCCTCCCAGTGACGGGGCACTATTCCTCCCAGTGACGGGGCACTATTCCTCCCAGTGACGGGGCACTATTCCTCCCAGTGACGGGGCACTATTCCTCCCAGTGACGGGGCACTATTCCTCCCAGTGACGGGGCACTATTCCTCCCAGTGACACCAGTGATGGGGCACTATTCCTCCCACTGACACCAATGATGGGGCACTATTCCTCCCACTGACACCAATGATGGGGCACTATTCCTCCCACTGATACCAATGATGGGGCACTATTCCTTCCACTGATACCAATGACGGAGCACTATTCCTCCGACTGACACCAGTGACGGGGCACTATTCCTCCCACTGATACCAATGATGGGGCACTATTCCTCCCACTGATACCAATGATGGGGCACTATTCCTTCCACTGATACCAATGACGGAGCACTATTCCTCCGACTGACACCAGTGACGGGGCACTATTCCTCCCACTGACACCAATGAAGGGGCGCCGTTACAGTAGTACTGCCTGCACTCCCTATGGGAGGCCCTGGGAGTACCCAGAAGGACGGCAGCAGAGATCCTTTAAATGGCATCAACAACCACTGAACGCTGTAGATCCTGTAACACAGATCTATCCAAGTCTCACTCCTGTTGCTGCACTGCAAAAAAGACCTGCGAGTCGCCCAGCAGCAGACTTGTGAGAACACCGGCAGGTCAGCAGCTGATAGACAATGATTTGTTACGTGGTGTGGACGCTGCGTCACAGAGGCTGTAAATGAAGACACAACTGGAGGAAATCACCTCCCTGGTTATCTGATGACTGACAATTCTGCCTGACCGCACATTTCATAACATGGTGGAGTTCTGCCGCAATAGCCATAGATGGGGTCACCCACGGGGCTTCACATTCTTCCCTGCAGTGACGTCACCTTGCACAGCCAGCAGAGCCAAGTCCACATTTTCCAGATCCACGTCCCGGCCGGCCGCTCTGAACTCCAGCAGGCGGTTCTGGGGGAAGGGGGACAGATGGGGGTCAGTCACTGTATAATCAAGTGGTCACAAATAAAAGGGGGGGGCGGGGAGATACCTTCAGGTGGGTGGAGTCTTTCTCTGCACAGCCAGCATTGGACACCACGTAGAGATGACCCTCGGAGGTGTTGTTGACAATGAGGTCATCGATGATCCCTCCGCTCTCATTGGTGAAGAGAGTTAGCGTACCCTGTACAGAGAGCACATTGGTCAGCTATGTGATGGGGGGGGGCACAGTCATGGGGGGAGAGGAAAGTACAGGAAGGATAACTACATCATGGCGGTGCAAAAAATTACATCACCTCCCATGCAGGGCAAAGTGACAGCATCTCTGTAAAGGGGCCCCCCTGACCCCCCCTCACATCTACGCAACATTTTGCTCCTCTGCAGACGGAGGAATCAGTTGTGTCAGTGGCCCAGGGAAGCAGTCAACCCCCCCCAGGCACATGTCCAACGATTGGCTGCTGGACCCAAGCAATGTCAAAGGGGAGGAGCTCACATGCTCCCGAATTACTCCAAAGCACCGGGTATTGCTGCTGCAACAGAGGAAGGTGCAGTAGGGGGATCTCTAGTAAGGCGAGCATAAAGGGGGCAGTGGGGGGCCTTCTGCAGAGACACTGTGCCTATTTCTTGCATGGGCAAGTTGACATGTGGTGTTTAAATGTGTTAGTTCACCTTTTCACTGGTAGGCACTGATGAGGTGGCGCGGATAGGCAGCACTGATGGGCACTGATAGGCTGCACTGATGAGGTGGCACTGGTGGGCACTGATGAGGAGTCACTGATGATGCTGCACTGGTAGGCAGCACTGATAGGCACTATTAGACTACACTGATGAGATGGCACTGGTGGGCATTGATGATGCTGCACTGATACGCAGCACGGATGGGCACTGATAAGATGGCACTGGTGGGCATTGATGAGGAGGCACTGATAATGCCACACTGATAGGCAGCACTGATGAGATGGCACTGGTGGGCATTGATGGAGGCACTGATGATGCCACACCGATATGCAGCAATAATGGGAACTGATGAGATGGCACTGGCGGGCATTGATGAGGAGGCACTGATGATGCCGCACTGATATGCAGCAATGATGGGCACTGATAGGCAGCACTGATGGGCACTGATGAGATGGCACTGGCGGGCACTGATAAGGCACTGATATGCAGCAATGCTGGGCACTGATAAGCGACACTGATGGATGGCACTGCTCATCAGCACCCCGATTATCAGCGCAGATCTGCCCTGTGACATTTGCCGGTCATCGGCAGTACTTTCCTCACGTTGTGACAGAGAAAGGAACGTGCCGCCGATAACCTCCAACTGTATATACTTTGTGATCTGCTGTGTCATTGGACACAGCTGATCACGTGGAGAAAGGCTGCAGTGATCGGCCTTTTCCCTCGACATGTGATCAGCTGTGTCTGTAGGACACCGTAATCACTGACAGCGCCAGGTGCGCGCCGCTGGGGACTCGCGTTCCGGGAGGACGTCATATGACGCTTTCCCAGAACTGGACATCCATGCTGTAGCCATCATTCGGCTTTAGCGCGGTTGTGAAGTGGTTAATCAGTACAGTATTCGTCCAAAAATACAACACAAATACATGACTTCACTTGCAAAATGTTTTCCTTTTGTACAAAAGTTTAGCACCATTTCATTTTCAATATGGAGACTAGCGTGCAAAAAAAAAAAAAAAACCCCCCGGCTGATCATTCGTCCGACATTCTTACCACGTGTATGGGGCATTATGCAGGCCAAAGATGGGTCGAAAATCAAAATAAAATCGGCCAATTTTCGGATCGTTAGTGGGCTATTTGGTCGGCCGTTTTTCGGTATTTTGGCAGATTTTTTTTTTTGGTAAAGTTGGAAAAAAATCGGCCAATTTTCGCGGCAATGATGGGCAAATCGGGAAGAAGAAAAAGGAAGAAAGAAGGAAGAAAGAAGGAAGGAAGAAGAAGAGGAAGAAGAAAGAGGACGAGGATGAGGATGAGGATGAAGAAGAAGATGAGGATGAAGAAGAAGAAGAGGATGAAGAAGAAGAAGAGGATGAAGATGAAGAAGAAGAAGAGGATGAAGAAGAAGAAGAGGATGAGGATGAAGAAGAAGAAGAAGAAGAGGATGAGGATGAAGAAGAAGAAGAGGATGAGGATGAGGATGAAGAAGAGGATGAGGATGAAGAAGAAGAAGAGGATGAGGATGAAGAAGAAGAAGAGGATGAGGATGAAGAAGAAGAAGAGGATGAGGATGAAGAAGAAGAAGAGGATGAAGAAGAAGAAGAAGAAGAGTATGAGGATGAAGAAGTAGGATGACAAATAAGAGGAATTCCAGTCCAGCAAAAAGTGTCCCTGCAGAGAGCTCCGCTATTTCTTTGACATTTACAGCGGTTGCAACATTGTATCTATTTGTTTCTGAATAAAAACATCTGTATCCTAAATGGAAACAAATAGATACATTGTTGCAACCTCTGTAAATGTCAAGGAACTGTCAAAGAAATAGCGGAGCTCTCTGCAGGGACACTTTATGCCGGCTGTAGACGGGATGAAAATCGGCCGATTTTTTTTACCATTGATGGTAACGTCGACCGCTTGAACGACCGATTTTTCGTTTTTTAAAAGAAAAATCTGCCGTTTTTCTCCTCGTCTATGGCCTGCATTAGATTGACAGTCCCACAAAATAAAAACAAAATGTAACTTTCTGCTACTTCATTAGGGAAATTGTTACAATGTATCTTCTTCTGACCAATCACCGGCTTCTATGAATAATACTGGAAAGATACATTTAGTTGGTATTTGGTGAAGTTTTCCAATCCTCGACCAGAGCTGATTGGACCCAGAGGTGATGTTTGGTCGGCCAATCAGAATAGGAGGATCGCAGAGATCCATAATGTCACTAATCAAATGTCCATATGAATCTGCCGAGTGGGCAATATCACAGGGGGGTGTACAGGGGGTGTTGTTCCTCACCTGGTTCTCCTTTAATTCTGCAATGTCCCCCACCACCAGGCTCTCCATGAAGGGGATCCGCTCCTTCCCGTGTACCCGGGTCTTAAAGAAAGCAAATCAATAAGTAAATCAATAAAAAAGGAATGTATTCATCGATCTGCACAGCATTTCTTTGGGATTCATTCCAGCCAACAGTTGGTGGTATTCTCCCTATTGACCCTACAAATGGAAAAGTGTGTTCCCATGATCCAGCCCCACCCTCTCTATGAAAGCCAAACCCACACAGACTGATGGAGAGGGAGGAGCAAAGAATCATAAGACCAGAGGCTCCAGTGGCGCTTCTTTTTTGGTCTGCAATTCGAAGTTGCCCCGCTAGAGCTGTGTTGGGCTTATCCTCTACATCTGCCATCAATACAATTACAGTTTGGCCATAATAATAGGCCCTCCCCCCCTGCCCGGCCACACTGCACATTACCTGCAGCATATGGGACACGTCGAACAGGGAGCAGTGCTGGCGGGTGTGCAGGTGCGAGGCGATGTGACTGTCCTTATACTGCACCGGCAGGCTCCATCCCGCGAACTCCACCATCTTACCGCCATGATGGCGGTGGAAGTCGTAGAGCGCGGTCTGGCGAGGGGCATCCACCTGAGGAAGAGAGATGAGAATACGGTTACTGAGAATTTGTGAGAGGAGAACGCCGAGCTCCTGGAATGTCGGAGCAGCGGGGAGGGTGAAGTGGAAGAATTATGGTTGGAGCTCCGCAGAGATACAAAGTACACGGAGTTCACCGCGCTGACTCAGCAGAGCGAACGCCGATAATTGCATTAATTACACTTCACAGGCGGGAACAGGATCCGACCGGATTGTATCCGAGAGAACCCTCGATCCGCACTAAAACTGTCTGCCAATGTGAAAAGGAATCAGTCCAGGACCACTGATACCCCGTTCTAATAGTCCCTGCCATCTCCCCCCTCCGGGGTGCCAGTCCCTGCCCTCTCCCCCCTCCAGGGTGCCAGTCCCTGCCCTCTCCCCCCTCCAGGGTGCCAGTCCCTGCCCTCTCCCCCCTCCAGGGTGCCAGTCTTTGCCCTCTTCCTCTCATGTACCAACCTCTGCCCTTTTCCCCCTTCTGGGATGCCAATCTTTGCCCTCTCCCCACTCCGGGGTACCAGTCTCTGCCCTCTCCTCCCTCCGGGTTCCAGTCCCTGCCCTCTCCCCACTCCGGGGTGCCAGTCCCTGCCCTCTCCCCACTCCGGGGTGCCAGTCCCTGCCCTTTCCCCACTCCGGGGTGCCAGTCTTTGCCCTCTTCTTCAAGTACCAACCTCTGCCCTTTTCCCCTTCTAGGGTGCCAATCTTTGCCCTCTCCCCACTCCGACGTACCAGTCCCTGCCCTCTCCTCCCTCCGGGGTGCCAGTCTTTGCCTTCTCAAGTACCAATCTCTTTCCCCTTCTGGGGTGCCAATCTCTGCCCTATACTCATTCCAGGGTGCTAGTCTCTGTCTTCTCCCCCTCCAGGGTGCAAAGCTATTCCCCCTCCTCCCTCTGTGGTCCCCGTCTCTGCCCTTTCCTTCCTCCCAGCTACCAATCTCTGCCCTTTCCCCCTTCTGGGGTGCCAGTTACTAACTTCTCCCTCCCTGGTGCCAGTCTCTGACCTCTCCTCCCTCCTGGGTACCAATTTCTGACCTCTCCTGGTTCCAGGGTGCCAGTCTCTGCCTATTTCCTCACTCTGGGATACCAGTTTCTGCCCTCTTTTCCCTCTGGAATACCATTCTTTGTCATCCCAGGTGCCAGTCTCTGCCCTCTCCTCCTTCTGGGGTTTCAAACTCTGCCCTCTTTCCCCTCTCAGGTGCAAGTCTCTGCTTTCTCCCCCCTCTGGGGTGCTCTGCCCTAACCTCACTTCCAGGTGCCAGTCTCTGCCCTCTCTTCCTTCTGGGGTTTCAAACTTTGCCCCCTTCCCCTCTTGGGTCCCCTCTCTGGGGTGCCATTTTCTGCCCTCTTCTCCCTCTGGAATACCATTCTTTGTCCTCCCGGGTGACAGTCTCTGTCCTCTCCTCCCTCTGGGGTGCCAGTCTCTGCCACCTCTCCCCTCCAGGTTTCCAGTCACTGACCTCTCCTCCATCCTGGGTGCCAATCTCTGCCCTCCCCTCCCTCTGGGGTGCCAATCTCTGCCCTCCCCTCCCTCTGGGGTGCCAATCTATGCCCCCTACAAGGTAACAGTCTTTTCCCTTGCCTCATTCCAGGGTGCCAGTCTCTGCCCTTTCCTCCCTCTGGAATGCCATTCTTTGTCCTCGCCTCTGTTCAGGGTATCAGTTTCTGCCTTCCTTATCCCTTGGGGTGCCATGCTCTGCCCTCTCCCCCCTCCGGGGCGCCAGCCTCTGCCCTCTCCTCCCTCCGGGGCGCCAGCCTCTGCCCTCTCCTCCCTCCGGGGCGCCAGCCTCTGCCCTCTCCTCCCTCCAGGGCGCCAGCCTCTGCCCTCTCCTCCCTCCGGGGCGCCAGCCTCTGCCCTCTCCTCCCTCCGGGGCGCCAGCCTCTGCCCTCTCCTCCCTCCGGGGCGCCAGCCTCTGCCCTCTCCTCCCTCCAGGGCGCCAGCCTCTGCCCTCTCCTCCCTCCAGGGCGCCAGCCTCTGCCCTCCTTAGCCCCCTGTATGGGAACATGGCAGTCAGTAATGTGCATGGTGCTCTACCAGTTGGATGCACCCAGTGTGGTAGAGGTCGGCATCTCCCAGCAAACTGACTACATTTCAGAAGAAACAGATTAGAGACCTTTGGCTGTGGGACGAGCACCTGTCATTCACATGGGGGCAGAGTCCATGTCCCCCCTCCCCCTGAACACACACCACATACCACCAGCCAGCCCACAGGCTCCACACTCCAAATCAGAAATCTGGGAATGGTGGCCCCTCTGTGTATGGAGTCCTGATTGATACTAAAGGGGTCCTCCGCTGCGTACGTCTTTAGTTAGGCTAAAGGCACGATAATTACGTGGCTCTGATGACAGCAGGAGGACTCTGATGACCAAAACTGACCGATAACTGACAGCAATGGACTGAAAAGTGATGTCATAGCACAGCCAATAATAAGCCCCCCCCCAGCGAACGAAACAATACAGAATGAAACGAGTAGCAACCAACGCTTTATTTATGGTCAATAAAACAGCAACACTACGGCACAGGGCAGCGATATGAAGTCACATCACATGATATATAATTCCAACATATCTAGTCCTGCAGAAAGCAGGGATAAAGTTATAGTAAATGAGAGAAAACACAGCGACACTACTGCCGAGGTCAGCGCTACGCTCAACCAGGAAATAGAACGAAAACTGCAATACAAATAAAAGTGGAAAACAAATATAATGATGATAGTATGGCTGCGTTCACACTGGCGCGTTTTTGCTGCATTTTTATTACTGAGACAGAAACGTAAAAAAAAAACGCAATCCCTTTAAATCTCATGGGACTCTTCACACCACTGCGCTGCAGAACATTTTGAAAAGTGCCGTTTTCAAAATGAATATAAAACGCATCAAAAACACACCTGCGTTATGTTTTTGGTGTGGTTTTTCAGTCACATATCCAAATTTTATTGGACGCCTGTGTTTACGGGATGGATGTGTTTACGGGATGGATGCGTTTACGGGATGGATGCGTTTACGGGATGCATGTGAATATGGGATGCCTGCGAGTACGGGATGCCTGCGTTTACGGGATGCCTGTTAATATGGGACACCTGTGTTTACGAGATGCATGCGAATACGGGACGCCTGCGAATACGGGACGCCTGCGAATACGGGATGCCTGTTAATATGAGATGCATGTGTTTACGGGACGCCTGCGTTTACGGGACGCCTGCGTTTACGGGACGCCTGCGTTTACGGGATGCCTGTGTTTTTTTTCAACTGAGCAGTGTGAAAGCAGTCTAATAGTTAAAATAATAATGATAAAACTCCAACACAATCATAACTATGAAAATAAAAAAATCTAACAATAATGATAACAATCATAAAGATAAAAAAAAACTATTAATAAAAACAATATCAATAAATATAATGATGTTAATAATTTAAAAAAAAATTTGAAACATAAATAACAATGATAACAATATATTGATAATAATAACAGTAATAATAATAAAATCTAATAAAGATGATAAGAAAAATATACTGATGATAATAATAAAAGTAATAATAATAAAAATATAACGACGATGATAATAAATGTAATGATAATAATAAACGGAATAATAATATACATTATATTGCCAAAAGTATTGGCCGACCCTCCAAATCATTGGATTCAGGTGTTCCAATCCCCTCCCAATCATGTGATTCAGGTGTTCCAATCCCCCCCCAATCATGTGATTCAGGTGTTCCAATCCCCCCCCCCAATCATGTGATTCAGGTGTTCCAATCTCCCCCCCCCCCCATCATTGGATTCAGGCGTTCCAATCCCCTCCCCAATCATTGGATTCAGGCGTTCCAATCCCCTCCCCAATCATTGGATTCCGGCGTTCCAACCCCTCCCCAATCATTGGATTCCGGCGTTCCAACCCCTCCCCAATCATTGGATTCAGGCGTTCCAACCCCCCCCAATCATTGGATTCAGGCGTTCCAACCCCCCCAATCATTGGATTCAGGCGTTCCAACCCCCCCAATCATTGGATTCAGGCGTTCCAATCCCCCCCCAAATCATTGGATGCAGGTGTTCCAATCCCCCCCCAAATCATTGGATGCAGGTGTTCCAATCCCCCCCCCAAATCATTGGATTCAGGTGTTCCAATCCCCCCCCAAATCATTGGATTCAGGTGTTCCAATTCCCCCCCCCCCCAAATCATTGGATTCAGGTGTTCCAATTCCCCCCCCCCCCAAATCATTGGATTCAGGTGTTCCAATTCCCCCCCCCCCAAATCATTGGATTCAGGTGTTCCAATCCCCCCCCCCCCAAATCATTGGATTCAGGTGTTCCAATCCCCCCCCCCAAATCATTGGATTCAGGCGTTCCAATCCCCCCCAATCACTGGATTCAGGTGTTCCAATCATGTGATTCAGGTGTTCCAATCTCCCCCCCAATCATGTGATTCAGGTGTTCCAATCCCCTCCCAATCATTGGATTCAGGTGTTCCAATCCCCCCCCCCCCCCCCCAATCATTGGATTCAGGTGTTCCAATCCCCCCCCCACTCCATCATTGGATTCAGGTGTTCCAATCCCCCCCCCACTCCATCATTGGATTCAGGTGTTCCAATCCCCCCCCCCCCCATCATTGGATTCAGGTGTTCCAATCCCCCCCCCCCCCATCATTGGATTCAGGTGTTCCAATCCCCCCCCCCCCCCATCATTGGATTCAGGTGTTCCAATCCCCCCCCCCCATCATTGGATTCAGGTGTTCCAATCCCCCCCCCCCATCATTGGATTCAGGTGTTCCAATTCCCCCCCCCCCCCCAAATCATTGGATTCAGGTGTTCCCCCCCCATCATTGGATTCAGGTGTTCCAATCCCCCCCCCCAAATCATTGGATTCAGGCGTTCCAATCCCCCCCAATCACTGGATTCAGGCGTTCCAATCTCCCCCCCAATCATTGGATTCAGGCGTTCCAATCCCCCCCCCCCCCCAATCATTGGATTCAGGTGTTCCAATCCCCCCCCCAAATCATTGGATTCAGGTGTTCCAACCCCCCCCCCCCAAATCATTGGATTCAGGCGTTCCAATCCCCCCCCCAATCATTGGATTCAGGCGTTCCAATCCCCCCCCCAATCATTGGATTCAGGTGTTCCAATCCCCCCCATCATTGGATTCAGGTGTTCCAATCCCCCCCCCCCCCCCATCATTGGATTCAGGTGTTCCAATCCCCCCCCCCCCCCCAATCATTGGATTCAGGTGTTCCAATTCTCCCCCCCCCCCAAATCATTGGATTCAGGTGTTCCAATTCTCCCCCCCCAAATCATTGGATTCAGGTGTTCCAATTCCCCCCCCCCCAAATCATTGGATTCAGGTGTTCCAATCCCCCCCCCCCCCATCATTGGATTCAGGTGTTCCAATCCCCCCCCCCCCCCATCATTGGATTCAGGCGTTCCAATCCCCCCCAATCACTGGATTCAGGTGTTCCAACCCAACCCCCCCCCCCCAATCACTGGATTCAGGTGTTCCAATCCCCCCCAATCACTGGATTCAGGTGTTCCAATTCTCCCCCCCCCCCCCAAATCATTGGATTCAGGCGTTCCAATCCCCCCCAATCACTGGATTCAGGTGTTCCAATCCCCCCCAATCACTGGATTCAGGTGCTCCAATCCCCCCCCCCCCCCCATCACTGGATTCAGGTGCTCCAATCCCCCCCAATCACTGGATTCAGGTGCTCCAATCCCCCCCCCAATCATTGGATTCAGGTGCTCCAATCCCCCCCAATCATTGGATTCAGGTGTTCCAATCCCCCAATCATTGGATTCAGGTGTTCCAATCCCCTCCCAATCATGTGATTCAGGTGTTTCAATCCCCTCCATATCATGTGATTCAGGTGTTCCAATCCCCTCCATGGACACAGGTGTATACAATCAAGCCCCTAGGCATGCAGACGGCTTCTACAAACATTGGTGAAAGAATGGGTCGCTCTCAGTTTATGGAGGAGCTCAGGTGGCGATAATAATCCGCTCATGATGAGACCACGCTCCTGCACATGTCGGCGCTATAGTAGTCGTCCATACAACACAATGATAATGAAGCAGAGTGGGGGATGAGGATGAAGGTGGTCGGTCATTACCTGCTGCCCCCCGCTGTAGCCCCTCCTCTGCACCCGGATCACCCCCCGGACGCCCGCACACACCGTTCGCAGCATCTCCGCCACCTGACTGCACTGCACATGCGTGAGACACACACCTACCACAGAGGGCGCGCATGCGTGAGACACACACACACACCTACCACAGAGGGCGCGCATGCGCCGTGGTTCCCCCAGGTTCAGCTGTAATTCATCCTTCGTGGAGGGCTCAGTGTAGATAAGTGACCCCAATTGTAGGCAGTGCAAAGAGGGGGAGAATGCATTTATATACAGACACATATATATTTATATATCTAAAGAGAGAGATTTATATAGATATCTATATCTATCTATATATGTTATTTGAACTTGTTTCTAAGTTTTGGGTGGAGTTGGGTTGGGATACCCCATGATGGGCAGGGACGCCCCAAGGAGGATGGAGATACCCCCTGGTGGGCAGGGACACCCCAAGGAAGATGGGGATAGCAGATGGTGGGCAGGGACACTACAAGAAGGATGGGAATACCTCATGATGGCCAGGGACACCCCAAGGAGGGTGGGGATACCCCCTGGTGACCAGGGAAACTCAGAGGAGGATGCTGATGTCTCAGGCTTGGCAAGGACACCCCAAAGAGGGAGGGAATACCCCATTGGGGGTACCCTAAACTCCCAGGTATGCAGGAGCAGAGTCAGGAATTATGTCAGGGAGCTTTTTAGCTATAGGAGGAGCCTAGTGTGTGGAGTCAGCCCTTGGCTTCTTATATATTTTGGATCCAACAGTGGATCAACCCTTGAAGACACCATTGTAGGTTCAACTTACCCAGCTGTTAGTCTCTGTTGGGCATCTACACTGGAAACCTGCCTATGGGTACCCCCATAAGTAGCAGCTCTAGGGGTATCTGTATGAGGAAAGGCGACACTCTGCCCCCCACTTCAAACCTTGTAAGGAGTTCATGACCTGTCTCCACCCTGACATGAATCTATGTCCATCTGTCAGTAATGAGGATCCATGTCAGGGTGGAGACAGGTCATTTACTCCTTTATTGTAGGAAAGCCATGAAGGCAGGGCCAGATTGCTCAATAGGCATGTGCCTACAGGTGCCCTTCCTAGAGGGAAATCCGTCTCTATGAGGTTTTTTTTTTTGGACAGCTGTCCCAAGGAGTCCTGGAAATGAAGGTCTGTCACGGACGGCTGAGCTGCAGAACTTAGTGCAGATGGCACCAAAACAGATGCCGCTGGGCGGGGCGAGTAGCAGACATAACTTGCGGCACACAGGTCCCTCCCCCTACCTCCTTTGGCTCCTGGGCCCCAGCAGCTGATCAGACAGGTCTATTGGCAAATCGAGGCTTGTAGTGATTGGGTGGGACTCTGGAGGGGGAGTGGTCACCTTGGAGGTGATCATGCCGGCCTGCCGTCTGGTGCAGGTGTGACATGCTCAGTTGGGCTGTAGAAACTGTGAATGGAGCTCCAGTAGGTACGAGGGGGGTGAGCAGAGGAACCCAGGCCAGGGACAGTCAGGATCTCTTTAGGCGGAGTAGAGAGGGCACAGACAATGAGGTGGAAGGCTCACTGCGAGTCAGTGTCCTATACTCAGTGTGGCACAGCTCTGATGAATGCATTACAGAGTGAGAGACCATATCACAACTCTAATGAAGGTACTAAAGAGGGCGGAGCCATGTCACAGCTCTGATGAAGGTACTATAGAGGGCGGAGCCAGGTCACAGCTCTGATGAAGGTACTATAGAGGGCGGAGCCAGGTCACAGCTCTGATGAAGGTACTATAGAGGGCGGAGCCAGGTCACAGCTCTGATGAAGGTACTACAGAGGGCGAGCCATGTCACAGCTCTGATGAAGGTACTACAGAGGATGGAGCCAGGTCACAGCTCTGATGAAGGTACTACAGAGGGCGGAGCCAGGTCACAGCTCTGATGAAGGTACTATAGAGGGCGGAGCCAGGTCACAGCTCTGATGAAGGTACTATAGAGGGCGGAGCCAGGTCACAGCTCTGATGAAGGTACTATAGAGGGCGGAGCCAGGTCACAGCTCTGATGAAGGTACTACAGAGGGCGAGCCATGTCACAGCTCTGATGAAGGTACTACACAGGATGGAGCCAGGTCACAGCTCTGATGAAGGTACTACAGAGGGCGGAGCCAGGTCACAGCTCTGATGAAGGTACTGCAGAGGATGGAGCCAGGTCACAGCTCTGATGAAGGTACTACAGAGGGCGGAGCCAAGTCACAGCTCTGATGAAGGTACTACAGAGGGCGGAGCCAAGTCACAGCTCTGATGAAGGTACTAAAGAGGGCGGAGCCATGTCACAGCTCTGATGAAGGTACTACAGAGGATGGAGCCAGGTCACAGCTCTGATGAAGGTACTACAGAGGATGGAGCCAGGTCACAGCTCTGATGAAGGTACTACAGAGGGCAGAGCCATGTCACAGCTCTGATGAAGGTACTACAGAGGATGGAGCCAGGTCACAGCTCTGATGAAGGTACTACAGAGGATGGAGCCAGGTCACAGCTCTGATGAAGGTACTACAGAGGATGGAGCCAGGTCACAGCTCTGATGAAGGTACTACAGAGGATGGAGCCAGGTCACAGCTCTGATGAAGGTACTAAAGAGAGCTGAGCCATGTCACAGCTCTGATGAAGGTACTATAGAGGGCAGAACCATGTTAAAGCTCTGATAAAGATACCAGAGAGGGCAGAGCCATGTCACTGCTGTGATGAAGGAACTACAGAGGGCGGAGCCAAGTCACAGCTCTGATGAAGATACTATAGAGGGCGGAGCCATGTCATAGCTCTGATGATACTATAGAGGGCAGAGCCATGTCACAACTATGATGAAGGTACTACAGAGGGCGGAGCCAAGTCACAGCTCTGATGAAGATACCATAGAGGGAAGAGCTAAGTCACAGCTCTGATAAAGATACTATAGAGAGCGGAGTCACATCACGGCTCTGATGAAGGTACTAGAGAGGGCGGAGCCATGTTAAAGCTCTGATGAAGGTACTAGAGAGGGCGGAGATGTTTCACACACAGTTTGATCTGGGCACAACCAATCGTCTCCGTCTCATGAGGAATGTGATGACTCTCGGCCGATATGACGGCTTATAACAAGAAATGACAGGCAGGTGACATCACTAAGGTATAAGGTCCCTTTATTAATGATAAATGATCTCACAATATTGTCCTCCCGGGACCCACTGGGGACACCACAGGGGAACTGATCTGTCTATCCAATCCCAATCCGACATCCAAATTCCCACACCGAGGCTCCTCCCATTCCTGACACATTGCAGCGCTCATGTGTACGATAGAAGATTGATGTCATAACAGCCGTCCACCTGGAGAGAGAGAACAATACAAGGAATAAGAGTCATATCACTGTAGAGAGTCATGACACCTCCCCCTTCCCCACCAATGATGACCATGTTACATGGGTCCTGGAGAGCCCCAACATGACCATGATTGCCATGCCACATGACCATGCCGATGATCCTGACTGCCACTGGATCTTGGAGAGCCCCCACATGACCATGCCGATGATCCTGACTGGCACTGGATCCTGGAGAGCCCCCACATGACCATGATTATTATGCCGATGATCCTGACTGCCACTGGATCCTGGAGAGCTCCCACATGACCATGATTGCCATGCCACATGACCATGCCGATGATCCTGACTGGCACTGGATCCTGGAGAGCCCCCACATGACCATGATTGCCATGCCGATGATCCTGACTGGCACTGGATCCTGGAGAGCACCCACATGACCATGATTGCCATGCCACATGACCATGCCGATGATCCTGACTGCCACTGGATCCTGGAGAGCCTCCATATGACCATGATTGCTATGCCACATTACCATGCCGATAATCTTGACTGTTACTGGATCCTGGAGAGCACCCACATGACCATGATTGCCATGCCACATGACCATGCCAATAATCCTGACTGCCACTGGATCCTGGAGAGCCCCCACAACACCCCTTTGGAGCACAGCAATTTTTAAATTTCTACTATGGGCCCGTTTATTCAACTGTAACTTCACCACAGTATATCCTTCACAAAGTATACCCTATTAACTCATTTTAAACATTTTTTTTTAAATTTATTAGATCACTTCCTGGTTTCTGGCCTAGGCCAAAATGATTTTATACATCCCAGGAGTCTTTAGGAGGGGCTTTCTCAGCTAAGCACACCCTCCTGCCTGCATGCCTAAGCTAAGGGTAGATGGGATCCAAGAAGTAAATGCTGCATGAATCATCTGCCCTTACTCAAGATGGCCACAGCTATAAATGCTAGGTGGGCGTTTTCTAAAAGTGATTTCTAAACAAAATAAAGCATGGAAACATGGATGGATGGGGGAGTTTGCTTTGAATATTAAAAATGAATTAAATTGCTTTTCAGTTTGTGATGCTCAGATACAGTATAGTTCTGCTTTACGATGAGGGGCGTGTCTGTGATGATGGGTGTGGCCATTACTCAGCTCTGCCAGAACAGAGCACTGGAGAGAGAAGGATAGGGAGCAGCATTTTCCCTGTGATAAAAAAGTTAATATTCCAGACAGTCACATGCCAACCTGCCAACACTTGCTGCGCTGCACTCTGATTGATGAGGGGCGGGTCTGTGATGAGGGGAGTGTCTGTGATGAGTGTGACTATTACTCAGCTCTGCTAGAGCACTAGAGGGAGAAGGGCAGGGAGCAGCATTTTTCCTGTAATAAAAAGTTAATATTTCAGACAGTCACATAGAACCTGCCAACACTCACTGCGCTGCAATCTGATTGATGAGGGGCATGTCTGTAATAATGGGTGTGGCCATTACTCAGCTCTGCTAGCAGAGAGCACTAGAGAGAGAAGGACAAGGAGCAGCATTTTCCCTGTGATAAAAAAAATTAATATTCCAGACAGTCACATAGAACCTACCAACACTCGCTGTGCTGCACTCTGATTGATGAGGGGCATGTCTGTGGTGATGGGTGTGGCCATTACTCAGCTCTGCTAGCAGAGAGCTCTAGAGGGAGAAGGGCAGGGAGCAGCATTTTCCCTGTGATAAAAAGGTATTATTCCGTACACTCACATCGAACCTGCCGACACTCGCTGCGCTCTGATTGGACCGCATCACTTCTGTCAACACCCACATCTGCTGCAGCTCACTGGACACACGGTTGGGATCCGGAAGGCCCTGGTACATGAATGACACAGAGGTCAGATATATGGGACATCCATTAATGGGTGGAGGGACTACCAGCATCACAATATACAAGCAAAAATGACTTTATCGCTCCACCCACAACTGTTATTCCAGAGATTGATATCTGTGGGAAAATTAAACCATTAAAATCTATCTCAAGTACTTTTTCCTCAGTTTTGGATGGAGTTTGGAAGGGTTAGACCCCCTGTCAGTTTTACATCGCTGGCTGTGTCCCTGCTGGGGAGATTCATCATCTTCAGCTTCACTTTGCTCCAATTTAAGGTGGTTCAAAACCCAAATCTGCTTCCTTGTGCCAAGCTGTCCCAGCCTGCACATCAGATCAGACAAAGTACACCAGCGTCCAGAGAAATCCCCACCATCAGTGATCTTTCCGCATAGAAAGGGAGCTTTGCTACGTAGATAACATCTTCCCAACACTGAGCGGGGTATCAGCAGCTGGCTGCACAACCACCCCACACCTTCCAACAAGGTGGGCAAAGCAGCCTCTTAGTTGGCTGTCATGTGAAGGAGGAGAGAGAAATTTATGGTTGTCACCAGGACAGGAAGTGAAGGGAAATCTCCCCAATGGGACACTGATGGAAAAAAAAAAATCACAACAGGGATTCTTACAAATTGTCCACCCCATCCAAAACTAACATCTGCTGTTGTCACCAGGACAGGAAGTGAAGAGAAATCTCCCCAATGGGACACTGATGGCAAAAAAAAATTCACAACAGTAATTCTTACAATTGTCCACCCCATCCAAAACTAACATGTGCTGTGCTCAATATCAAGAGCTCCCACCATGCCTAA
This sequence comes from Staurois parvus, assembly GCF_062004578.1. Taxonomy (NCBI): domain Eukaryota; kingdom Metazoa; phylum Chordata; class Amphibia; order Anura; family Ranidae; genus Staurois; species Staurois parvus. The sequence continues at coordinate 69,738 of NW_028319837.1, forward strand.
ACAGGAGCAATAAAAAAAAAAACAAAACAGGAGTTGGGTGGAGAAAGCTCATGGAGGCTGGTGACACAGCCAGAAACTATTGAGGGCAGTACTGGAGACCATATATGAAGCCAGAAAGTGGCACCCACCCCTGCTTCTTCTCTAACTAGAATCCCATTTTTGCCTATACTGACTCTTGGGGGGTGTATTTATAAAACAGATTTCACAGCTAATCATCCTGTTCTGTGCAAATGGGAGTAAAATCAAATGTTACTATGCTGTTTGTTCTCCGGGTCGAATGTTATTCTTTATATAGAGTAGATCGGGAAAATACCACATTATGGCCACTAGATGGAGCAGATGATCATAAGCAATACATAGTTATTTACTATGAATGTCAGCTCCATCTAGTGACCATCATGCTGTATGTTCCTGATTCACTCTATTCTGTATAAAGAATACCAGTTGACCTGGAGAGTAAATAGACTAACGACATTCGTTTTTGCCGCCATTCACAGGATGAATAACTCTGCAATTTTTATTTTTTAATAAATACACCCCTGGATCTTTACCCACCATTGAGGCACTGAGCGGGCGGCTCACCTTGTTCAGGCTTCGGAGTTGCTCCTTCGGGGGAAGGTGATTTAGCCACCAGGAAAACCCCTTCTGGGGACTCTAAAGGACAATAAAAAAAAATGGAAACAGATCAGACATGTTATCATCTCATGGCCTTCTGTCAAAGAAACAAAGATTTGTACTGAATATATGAGCTACACGTGACAAACGCGGCTAAAAAAAAAAAGCACCTTTTTGAGTTATGCGCACCTTGTGTGAATTAAAGTGTTGCTAAAACCCCCAGCAGTACAGTCAGTCTGTAGATGCAGGAAAACATGCTTGTTATACTCAGTGTGGAACCTAAGGGGTTAATCCTCCACATTGTGTAAAAGGGCTGTTTTATGCTGTCTTCTCTGATCCTCCCCTTCTTCTACTGTCCCCAATCCATCTGCTGATAGTACAGAGCTCTAGGAGAGTCGCTCTGCACATGCTCAGTTTAATGTGTGTGGCTTGAGAGGTTCTTTTGTTTTTTTTTTCTTTGGGAGGGTGCATGTACTCAGCACAGGGCCAATCAGCACTGTCCGGACAGAGGGTCAGTGGTTATGCAGCCTCATAGGACAATGAGGAGAGAATGAAAACTCCTCCTACAAGCTTTAACCAGTGCTCGGCTGGACACAGATAGAAGTCACAAAACTGCTATATACTGCTGATGAGAAAGTTATTTAGCAGTTTATATTTACTAATATAATTGTATTTCCATGTTCTGTGTACTGTGGGAGACCAGATATAGTGAACGCGGGGTCCGGGAAGAGCGGATATAGTGAATGCCAGGTCTGGGGAGAGCCGGATATATTGAATGCGGGGTCCAGAGAGAGCGGATATAGTGAATGCGGGGTCCGGGGAGAGCGGATATAGTGAATGCGGGGTCCGGGGAGAGCGGATATAGTGAATGCCAGGTCTGGGGAGAGCCGGATATATTGAATGCAGGGTCCGGGGAGAGCGGATATAGTGAATGCGGGGTCCGGGGAGAGCAGATATAGTGAATGCGGGGTCCGGGGAGAGCGGATATAGTGAATGCAGGGTCCGGGGAGAGCGGATATAGTGAATGCGGGGTCCGGGGAGAGCGGATATAGTGAATGCGGGGTCCGGGGAGAGCGGATATAGTGAATGCGGGGTCCGGGGAGAGCGGATATAGGGAATGCGGGGTCCGGGGAGAGCGAATATAGCAAATGCGGGGTCCGGGGAGAGCGGATATAGCGAATGCGGGGTCCGGGGAGAGCGGATATAGCGAATGCGGGGTCCGGGGAGAGCGGATATAGTGAATGCAGGGTCCGGGGAGAGCGGATATAGTGAATGCGGGGTCCGGGGAGAGCGGATATAGTGAATGCAGGGTCCGGGGAGAGTGGATATAGTGAATGCAGGGTCCGGGGAGAGGGGATATAGTGAATGCAGGGTCCGGGGAGAGCGGGTATAGTGAATGCAGGGTCCGGGGAGACCAGATATAGTGGATGCAGGGTCCGGGGAGACCGGATATAGTGAATGCAGGGTCCGGGGAGACCAGATATAGTGAATGCAGGGTCTGGGGAGAGTGGATATAGTGAATGCAGGGTCCGGGGAGAGTGGATATAGTGAATGCAGGGTCCGGGGAGAGGGGATATAGTGAATGCAGGGTCCGGGGAGAGCGGGTATAGTGAATGCAGGGTCCGGGGAGACCAGATATAGTGAATGCAGGGTCCGGGGAGAGCGGATATAGTGAATGCAGGGTCCGGGGAGACCAGATATAGTGAATGCAGGGTCCGGGGAGAGCGGATATAGTGAATGCGGGATCCGGGGAGAGGGGATATAGTGAATATGGGGTCCGGGGAGACCAGATATAGTGAATGCGGGGTCCGGGAGACCAGATATAGTGAATGCGGGGTCCGGGAGAGCGGATATAGTGAATGCAGGGTCCTGGTTTTAGTAACACTTTAATGGCAATAATGTCACCTCGAGTAGGACATGCGTGTGATTTTGCGCACATTTACAGGCTGCAGGCTAACAGTGAATATATGATGGGGCGCACAGACATTGGTAACACAATGTAATCATTCTTTGTTTAGTACACAGAAGCCACTTCTTCTTTTTATATTTTAGCATCCCTAGCCAGGCAGTGCGTGGAAATATGTACAAAGGTCAAAAATTGCAAAAATAAAAGCCAAACAGGGCATACAGAAATTTGGCTATTTGCTAAAAGCAAAAAAAAAGAGAAATAAACATCATTCAGCATTTTTCCCCTTTGCTGGGAGCACACAAAGGAAGTTCTGTAGCCATCATGTTCAGAATACTCTCCGGGATGAGATACAATGTATCTTTTTTTATGATGTTCAGTCTATAGAGGTATGGATGAGGGCTGGACCCTAACTTTTGCCAAATAACCTCTGGGGTGGTAGTGGGGGAGGGGGGGGCCATACCGGGTGGGCAGATTCTGGCCTTTTGAAGTGGACAAGGGTCTTACGGATCAGCTGGTTCTGACAGCTGGGTCAGACTTAGGCTAGCTTCACACCTATGCAGGTTGCGTTTGACCCGTTTCTGCATTGAATTTTGCCACATTTTGTGTTTTTCTTTTTAATTCATCTTGTTGCTAGGCAGATTTAAAACGCAAAATGCATCAAAAATGTGACAAAAATGCACTTACATGCTTTTCTGCAGCATTTCCATAGAAGTCTATAGAACGGAAAACGCAACTTTTTGCGTTCAAAAAAGTTCCCGACCATTTTCAAAAAACGCCCTGGGTGAAAATGTGAACGTATCCCGTAGGAAATTATGTTAAATGGACTGTACTGCGTTCACAAAAACGCAGCGGAAAACGCTTAGGTGTGAATCTAGACCAGGGGTGGGCAACCTGCGGCTCTCTAGCTGTTGTGGAACTACATTTCCCATGAGGCATTGCAAAGATTACAAAACTGACAGTTACAGCTATGACTTGCAGAGGCATGATGGAACTTGTGGTCCTGCGGCTCTCAGGTTGCCTACCCCTGATCTAGGGTAAGGATCTGAGCAAACTTACAGTGAAATTGAATGGTTTTTTTTTTTAAAAAACAAAAACAAATGTGTCACACTTACCTGCTCTGTGTAATGGTTTTGCACAGAGCAGCCCCGATCCACTTCTTCTTGCATCCCCCTACCAGGGCTCCTGGCTCCTCCCCCTTGACCACGTGCTATGGGGGCACTGGTGCGTGCTCACCCTCAAGCCGGGCTCTATGCATCCATAAGACACATAGAGCCGCAGCTCGGCCCCACCCATCGCTCTCCCCTCATTGGCTCACTGGCTGTAACTACCATTTTGGATTTTATTGGAGATGAAACATAACCCCTCTGATATTACATAATGACAACATTGTTAGGACAATGTGGAGGATGAAGATGACAGCCGAACACCCGACCTCAAGTCAGGGAATGCCCAATAAAACTGAACAGTCCCAGGACAACCGCAGTGACACCAAAGATGTGAAATGCATCCACTGCAGACATGGCGGGTGGGGGTAGAAGGTGGAGCCACATTAGCAGAACATTCGCAGACCTGAAACGTACCTGTCGGCCAGGTGGATTGATCTGCAGATCTTCAAGGGTGAATGTCGTCCAGACCGGGGACGGCTGCCGCAAAATGAGACGGATGGAGCTGACGTGGTCTGTAGCGCAGAGCATCTGTTGGGAGAGAACAGCCTCAGTGGGCACATTCATTTATAAATGGAGGGCAGAGATGGCCCCAAGGCTGCAGATAACAAGGTCACCCAGCTCCATGGTGTCATAGATGGTCCGAAGGCTGCAAATATCAATGTCACCTGGCTTAACTGATACCTTCATTTATAAATGGAGGACAGAGATGACCACAACACTGCAGACAACAATGTTAGCCAGCTCCTTGGTGTCAGAGTAGTCCCCATGGCTATAACCAACCATATCACTCAGTTTCTGGGTGTCAGAGATGGCTCCAAGGCCGCAGGCAATAATGCCACCCGTCTTACCTGATACTTTGGTTTAGATGTGAAGGACAGAGATGTACCCAAGGATGCAGACAACAATGTCACCCAACCCACCTGATACAATCATTTATAGGTGGAGGACAGAGATCGCCCCAAGTCTGCAGCCAACAATGTCACGCAGATCCCTGGTGTCAGAGATGGCTCCAGGCAATAATGTCAACAAGCTCCCTGGTGTTAGAGACAACTCCTAGGCTGCAGACACCAATGTCACCCAAGTGACCTGATACATTCATTTATGGGTGGAGGAAAGAGATGGCCCCAGGTCAGCAGACGACAATGTCACCCACCCCACTGGCGTCAGAGATGGCAATGAGGTTGCTGGCAATAATACCACCCGTTTTACCAGATCGCTTTAATTAAATGTGGAGGACAGAGACAAACCCAAGGCCGCAGACCAAAATGTCACCCAACTCAACTGATACATTAATTTATAGGTGGAGGACAGAGACGGCCCCAAGTCTACAGCCAACAATGTCACCCAACTCCCTGGTGTCAAGAGATGGCTCCAAGGCTGCAGTCATCAATGTCACCCAACTGACCTGATACATTAATTTATGGGTGGAGGACAAAGATGGCCCCAAGTCTACAGCCAACAATGTCACCCAACTCCCTGGTGTCAGAGATGGCTCCAAGGCTGCAGACATCAATGTCACCCAACTGACCTGATACATTCATTTATGAGTGGAGGACAGAGATGGCCCCAGGTCAGCAGACAACAATGTCACCCACCTCCCTGGTGTCAGAGATGGCTCCAAGGCTGCAGACACCAATGTCACCCAACTCACATTTATTTATGAGCAGAGGACAGAGATGGCCCCAGGTCAGCAGACAACAATGTTACCCACCCCACTGGCGTCAGAGATGGCAATAAGGTTGCCGGCAATAATACCACCCGTTTTACCAGATAGCTTTATTTAAATGTGGAGGACAGAGACAAACCCAAGGCTGCAGACCAAAATGTCACCCAACTCAACTGATACATTAATTTATAGGTGGAGGACAGAGACGGCCCCAAGTCTGCAGTCAATAATGTCACCCAGCCCCCCTGGAGTTGGAGATGGCTCCAAGGCTGCAGTCAATAATGCCACCTGGCTTACCTGATACTTTCATTTAAATGTGGAGGACAGAGTTGTACCCAAGGCTGCAGGCCACAATGTCACCCGAATCCATTTTGTCAGAGATGGCTCAAAGGCTGAAGACGGTAAGGTCACCCAGCTCACCTGATACCATCACTTAAAAGTGGAGGACAAAGACATACCCAACACAACGATGTTCCCTAACTCACCTGATACATTCACTTTGAGTGGCGGACAGAGACGACCCCAAGGATGCAGACAACAATGCCACCTAACTCACCTGATACATTCATTTATGAGTGGAGGACAGAGACAGCCCCAAGGCTGCAGGCCACAATGTCACCCAACTCTGTGGTGGCAGAGATGACTCCAAGGCCGAAGAGAATAACACCACCCAGCTTAATAAATTCATTTAGATGTGGAGGACAGAGACGGCGCCAAGGCTGCAGGCCACAATGTCACCCAACTCACCTGATACATTCACTTATGAGTGGAGGACAGAGACGGCCCCAAGGCTGCAGACAACAATGTCACCGGTCATCATGTATTCTCTTCTTCTTCGGAGGTTGTCACCCTGCCAACACCCAAACTATGACAAAAGCTTTACCTGGAGTCCCACTTTAGTGCACATGGAGGGTCTCCGCTCTACACTCCACCCACAATGAAAGGCTCCTCCCCCAGACGTGTGCCATGTCGGGATCTCTGCCCTCACCTGGTGAGCGTGGAGGGAGACATAGTCCTGGGAGCCGTCCTCGGTGTGGGGGTTGGCCATCAGCCGCAGGTCCCTGACGCACGTCCGCCATCTTCTATTCTTGGGGTCGGACTTCTTCCTCTGCTGGATCCTCACCGTCAGGAAGGCCGTGTAGAAATTCTTAAAGGAGATCTCCTGCAGAGGAGATGGGGGAGGGGTGAGGGGGGCACGGACACAGAACTGGAAGGTCAGTTTTGGGTGGAGATTAGCAGAATTCACAGGGTGAGACTTACGTGGACGGTCTGAGGTTTCTGGAGGGTGACATCGATGACGTAGACGCCGGGGCGGCCCAGCTCCGACTTCCCATTCCCCACCTGGAGTGGGACCGGCGCTTTCACCGAACACGGAGCCGAATCCTGAGCCATGACACCTGGAAGGGGGCAACAATTAAAGGGGCACTCCACCTACAAATGATATTTTGGTTGGTAGGGCTTCTTGTATGTGAGATGTCAGACTGTGTGGGTCCTCCAGCCAGCTGTAAAAGGGAAGAGGAAGGCTGCTGAGTTCATGGAGAATGATCACTTCTGCCTGGAGCTGTCCTCTTATAGTGAATATGGCGATATGTGGGGCTCATCCCCCGACTCACCTCATTCATTCCTCATTTGCCCTTATCCAACATGGCGGCGGGTCCCTTCACTCCTTGTCTCAGTACTACGGCTTCCCACATCCAATATGGCCGTCAGGAGATCACCTGATCCGGCGTCTATTCGTTTCTGTGGAGATGGGAGAGCAGCTGACAGACGTGCTGGTCACATGACCGAGCATTGAGCCCCGCCTACAGGCAGGTGTTCTGACGGAACTGGGCGCTCGGGGAGGGGGCGGGGTCAGATACAGCGTCTGTCATGGCGGCGGCCCAGGTGAGAGGTCGGAGGAGGGGGGACTACAACTCCCAGCATGGCCCGGGAAGGGGGGGGTGGGATATGGGGAGACCTCTCCCCGCCTCCATCTAGCTCCTTGTTATTATCTGTAGCCTTGTGGTTGATGGCCCTCCGACCCCCAAAGAGAGCCCCTGGTGGGGGGAGGGGATTTCCACACCCAACCCCCAATGACAAGGGGGAGCATGAGACCCCAAATCCTGCAGAATGTGTGACCTGCGCTACAGTATAGGGAGCGATACTCCGCCCAGAAACCCCGCCTCCTCCCTGTCTACTTCCCCTCCCCCCCCCCCAAAGTACTCTCCTCCCTCCTGTCCACCCCCCCCCCCCCAAAGTACTCTTCTCCCTCCTGTCCACCCCCCCCCAAAGTACTCTTCTCCCTCCTGTCCACCCCCCCAAAGTACTCTTCTCCCTCCTGTCCACCCCCCCCCCCCCAAAGTACTCTCCTCCCTCCTGTCCACCCCCCCCCCAAAGTACTCTCCTCCCTCCTGTCCATCCTCCCCCACATTCCCCCCCAAAGTACTCTTCTCCCTCCTGTCCACCCCCCCCAAAGTACTCTCCTCCCTCCTGTCCATCCCCCCCCACATTCCCCCCCAAAGTACTCTCCTCCCTCCTGTCCACCCCCCCCCCCAAAGTACTCTCCTCCCTCCTGTCCACACACCCCCACCATTCCCCCCCCCCCCAAAGTACTCTCCTCCTTCCTGTCCATCCCCCGCACACTCTCCCACTCCTAACCCCCCACAGTACTCTCCTCCCTCTAGTCCATCCCCCCCACACTCTCCCACTCCCCCCCCCAAAGTACTCTCCTGCCTCCTGTCCATCCCCCCCACATTCTCCTCCCCCCCCCCCTTTACATTCTCCAATCTCCTCTTTCCCATGTACACTCCTGCCCCCCTCCCCTGGGTATAATATTTCTTCTCTCTTCCTCCTCGTACTCGTCCTTCCCTCTCTATACACCCCCCCCAATCTCTCCCTCCCTGTGTACACTCACCTGTCTCCAAGTACCATCCCCCTCCACCCTGTACTCCCTCTTCCCCAATTTACCCCCCCATCCCCACATACTGTTTTTACCCTCTCTGCCCCTTTTACATTTTCTCCCTCCCCCTACACATACTTTCTCTTCCCCATGGTGCCTGTACAGACCCCCTAGCACCCTTTTGCTCCCTCTGTAGGGATTTTGGAGAATGGCCATCCATTGGTCATTATGTCCCGGAGGTGTCCAGTTTACATACGATAGAGACACGCCACACTAACTCCGCCCTCTGCTGATCGGATAGAGTAATGCTAGCAGAGTGAGACCCTGCACCGCGATAGCCGCCCCCCCCCCCGTACAGGCGGAGGTTCTGGGATTATACACATTGCCGGAGCTCCTCCACATCAGAGGGGGTTTTCTGTTTGTGGGTATTGTGTGTGACGGGTCAGTTCTGGGTGGAGGACTCATCTTCTCTGTTTTGTTTCAGCTCATCAATAACCCCAAAGAAATCTCCACCCTCTACCGTGACCTCAGCCAGTTCCCATCGCTGAACGCCGTCTCTATAGGGCCCGAGGTCACCACCCAGTATGGGGGCAAATACAGCAACATCTACACAGGTGAGACCACGGGTATATACACTAAATTGGCAAAAGTATTGCATCCCAGTCCGTCCGTAGGGTTCAATATGGAGTTGGCCCTGCCCTTTCCACACACATGACCTTTAATGGTCCCCCAGTCTTAGTCCGTAGGGTTCAATATGGAGTTGGCCCCGCCCTTTCCACACATATGACCTTTAATGGTCCCCCCAGTCTTAGTCCGTAGGGTTCAATATGGAGTTGGCCCCGCCCTTTCCACACACATGACCTTTAATGGTCCCCCCAGTCTTAGTCCGTAGGGTTCAATATGGAGTTGGCCCCACCCTTTCCACACATATGACCTTTAATGGTCCCCCCAGTTTTAGTCCGTAGGGTTCAATATGGAGTTGGCCCCACCCTTTCCACACACATGACCTTTAATGACCCCCCAGTCTTAGTCCGTAGGGTTCAATATGGAGTTGGCCCCACCCTTTCCACACATATGACCTTTAATGGTCCCCCCAGTCTTAGTCCGTAGATTTCAATATGGAGTTGGCCCCACCCTTTCCACACATATGACCTTTAATGGTCCCCCCAGTTTTAGTCCGTAGGGTTCAGTATGGAGTTGGCCCCGCCCTTTCCACACATTTGACCTTTAATGGTCCCCCCAGTCTTAGTCCGTAGGGTTCAATATGGAGTTGGCCCCACCCTTTCCACACACATGACCTTTAATGGCCCCCCAGTCTTAGTCCGTAGGGTTCAATATTGAGTTGGCCCCGCCCTTTGCAGCTATAACAGCTTCGACTCTTCTGGGAAGGCCGTCCACAAGGTTTAGGAGGGTGTCTATGGGAAGGTTGGACCATTCTTCCAGAAGCACATTTGTCGGGTCAGGCACTGATGTCGGGGGAGGAGGCCTGGCTCGCAGTCTCCGCTCTAATTCATCCCAAAGGTGTTCTATGGGGTTGAGGTCAGGACTCTGTGCAGGCCAGTCAAGCTCCTCCACCCCAAACTGGCTCCTCCATGTCTTTATGGACCTTGCTTTGTGCATGTTGGAACAGGAAGGGGCCATCCCCAAACCCTTCCCACAAACTTGGGAGCATGAAATTGTCCAAAATGTCGCCTTAAGAGGTCCCTTCACTGGAATTAGGGGGCCAAGTCCAACCCCTGAAAAACAACCCCCACATCATAATCCCCCCTCCACCAAACTTTACACTTGGCACAATGCAGTCAGGCAAGTACTGTTCTCCTGGCCACAGCCAAACCCAGACACGTCCATCGGTTTGTCAGACACAGAAGCGTGATTGGTCACTCCAGAGAACATGTCTCCACTGCTCTAGAGTCCAGTGGCGGCGTGCTTTACACCACGGCATCCGTCGCTTTGCATTGCACTTGGTGATGTAAGGCTTGGATGCAGCTGCTCGGCCATGGAAACCCATTCCATGAAGCTCTCTACGCACTGTTGTTGGGCTCATCTGAAGGCCACACCATGTTTGGAGGTCTTTAGCTATTGACTCTGCAGACAGTTGGCGACTTCTGCGCACTGTGCGCTTCAGCATGCGCTGACCCCGCCCTGTCATGTGACGTGGCCTACCTGAGTGGCTGTTGTTCCCAGTTGCTTCCACTTTGTTATAATCCCACTAACAGTTGAGCGTGGAATATTTAGTAGCCAGGAAATGTCACAGATGGACTTATTGCACAGGTGACCACCTATCACGGGACCACGCTTGGAGTCACTGAGCTCCTGAGAGCGACCCATTCTTTCACCAATGTTTGTAGAAGCAGTCTGCATGCCTAGGGGCTTGATTGTATACACCTGTGTCCATGGAGGGGATTGGAACACCTGAATCACATGATATGGAGGGGATTGGAACACCTGAATCACATGATCTGGAGGGCGGGGCCCAATACTTTTGGCAATATAGTGTATATCTTCATCTAAGGCGGGATATAAATCTGTACGTGGAAGGGAGGAGGTATAAATCTGTAGAGAGGAGGAGGGCGGTATATAGCTGGGGCAGGGGATATATACTGTATCTATGCCTAGAAGGGAGGGTGACTATATATCTGTGTCTGGAGGGGAGGGGGGATATATATCTGTGTTTGGAGGGGAGGGTGGGTACATATCTGTGTCTGGGAGAGGGGGGTATATACATAAATCTGTGCCTGGAGGGGAGCAGGGGGTTATACATGTGTACGTGTTGAGGAAAGAGGGGCCTCGGCCTGGTGGTGGGGGAGGGGTTGATGAAGGTGAAGGTTCGGTCCCTCCTGCTCCACCCGCCAGGCCAGATTCCACCATCACAGTCATTCTGACATCACAGCTCGCGGTGCATCTATTTATAGCATACATTGGTGCGTCTATTTATAGCATACATTGGTGCGTCTATTTATAGCATACATTGTCATTTTATGAGATATTTATCTGTTCTCTGATGCTCCCATTCTGAAGGTCGGAGGTCAGCTTTAAATACACTTTGAGGAACATGGTGGGGATTGGTAGTGACACCTTATACTGAAATCTGCATGTTTCCACTTCTAGTTTCCTGGAAGCTCCTCCTCCTGCGTTCCACATTGACTGCAATTTATTCTCAATATTTGATCACTGTCCAGGCTTCGAGGATCTGGTTGATCAAGTGTCAGGATTCATAGGAGGGGGTAGGCAGAACGATTAAGAGGCTAAAAACAAACCAGCCAATCAGAAAGCAGCTCTGGTTAATGTGATCTGCACACATTGTCTTGAACTTGTTTCTGATTGGTTGATATGGGAGGTGGGTTTGTATTGTACAATCAGATCACTTTTTTTGGGCCATGTGATTTGAGACACAAGAATTGCTCTGCGGCCTCTCCTGGTGATATGTCCGTGTATACTGGACGATCTCTCTTTCTCTCCCTCAGAATGGGCGCAGAGGGATCTGGATCGCATCGAGCAGGTGAAGTTTTGCCGCCAATATATCATCTTCCACGATAACAATGCGGTGGTGTATGCTGGGGCATGCGGCAACGGCAGTGAGATTAGAGGAGAGTAAGTATAGAGAAGACTGTAAAATTTCTGCTGCTTAATATGGGGCACAGTCTAACCATTTCCTACCTCCACAGACTGCTCAGTAGTGAGTCCCCATCTGGAGCTCTGAAAGCCGTTCTACGAGAGACGAAGAATAAGAAAGGGGAGGACACCCAGTTCCTGGAGGTAGGACACCTTGGTTCCTGGGGGGGCGGGATGGGGAGAGTGCACCTGGTTCCTGATGTGTGAAGAGGGAGGAAACCTGATTTGTGAAGGGGGGGAGGACACCGGGTTCCTGGAGGGTAAGAAGGGAGAGGGTTCCGGGAAGTAGGAGGGGGGGAAAGGGGTGGATGCCTGGCTGCCAGGGGGTGGGAATGGGGTAGACCACCCGGCTCCCGGAGGGTGGGGAGGACGCCCGGCTCCCGGAGGGTGGGGAGGACGCCCGGCTCCCGGAGGGTGGGGAGGACGCCCGGCTCCCGGAGGGTGGGGAGGACGCCCGGCTCCCGGAGGGTGGGGAGGACGCCCGGCTCCCGGAGGGTGGGGAGGACGCCCGGCTCCCGGAGGGTGGGGAGGACGCCCGGCTCCCGGAGGGTGGGAAGGGGGGGGAGGACGCCCGGCTCCCGGAGGGTGGGAAGGGGGGGGTGGACGCCCGGCTCCCGGAGGCTGGGAAGGGGGGGGTGGACGCCCGGCTCCCGGAGGGTGGCAAGGGGGAGGATACACAGTTCCTTAAAGGTGAGAAGGGATAACATGCCCAGTTCCTAGAGGAGGGAGGGGGAAGATGTCTGGCTCCTGGAGGGTGAGGGCGGGGGATCATGCCTGGTTCTTTGAGGGTAGGTAAGGGAATCCTGGTTCCTTGAGAGTGGGACGGGGGGGGATGTCTGGTTCCTGGAGTGTGGGAAGGGCCAGAACGTCCAAATCCTGGAGAAAGGGAAGAGGAAAGGGGATGCCCAGTAGGGTTTATGGGGTAGAAGGACACCCGGTATCTGGAAGCCACGAAGGACTCCTGGCTGAGCAGTAACAGGATGGTTGCCTACCTCCTGGAGGGTGGGTAGAGGGACAGATGCCAAACTTCTGGAGGCTGGGAAAGGGGAGGATCCCTGTAGTGTGTAGAGAGTGTATTTTGTCCAATTAATACCAATACGAATGTCCTCCACTACCCAGGTCTGGGACAAGAACCGTAAGGTGAAGAGCATCAACCTAACAGCACTGGACAAGCATGGGAAGGTGTACGAAGATGGTGAGGGATACTATTATTAGGTGTTCCTGCATGGCGACCACTTCCTGTTATCTCACATATATATTCTTATTATAGCCAAATTTACCCCCCTAACTCCTCCCACAGTTTTTACACTACATAGACAGTAATATACCGACACGTGCGGATTGTTCCCGATTGGTGTGCTATCACTTTGTGGAACGTTTCGCCAAACGGTTCACAAAATATCGGCGTTTTTGTGGTAAAATTGGTCCCATTGGAATGAATGGCGGAATGTTCAAAACTAGAGTGGGAGCTGACAGAAGCTCGAGTGGGAGCTGAAAAATCAGGACATGATCTCTAAACTTCCATCACTCCCTCATTTTCAAGCCCACCTACACAAATCTTATATCAAAACGTTCAGCTATCCCTGCTGCCACTAAAAATGTCCACGGCTAAGTCATAGTCCTGCTAGTTTTCACAATATGACTATTTGTTTGCAACTCACTCCACCCATTGACATTCATTGAAACTCCACTCTAGCCACCTCAAATTTGAAGGGCAATTTCTAAACTGCGACTGTGCCTTCATTTTTAATATTTCAGAGACATACTATGCATCAAAATGTAGGTCTGGGTCTTGTGATTCTCACAATATAAAGCTCTTCGCTGTAGGATTTATAGTTTTTAAAATTACGACCATTTGAAGACCCCAGTGAGGTGAGCAAGTTGGAGCAGTTTGTTTCTAACCGCTCTTCTCTGCCCTATTTGAAATCTAATTTTGAATTGGTAACGGTTTGGCCGGCTTCTGTTTAAAGGTTTGGAAATAAGTTTTCTACAGTAGAGAGTTTGTGAGGTGATAATGCTGCTAATGTGTTTATAAATGTGTGTTTTCATGTCACTGTGAAGCACTTTGGGCAACAACATTGCAATTAAATGTGTGATATAAATAATTAAAGGTTGAAATGCATTTCTCACTCTATCAAGCTTGCCATGGGCACTTTTTACATTTCATCAATCAATTGGTTAGTGTAATGTTTACTATCTTTACTCCGCCCACTCCACACAGTTACTCCACCCACTCCATAAAGTGACTCTGCCCAGTCCAACCTTTTCACAGTTACTCCAGCCACTCCAACCACACAACAGTTACTCCGCCCACTCCAACCACACAACAGTTACTCCGCCCACTCCAACCACACAACAGTTACTCCGCCCACTCCAACCACACAACAGTTACTCCGCCCACTCCAACCACACAACAGTTACTCCGCCCACTCCAACCACACAACAGTTACTCCGCCCACTCCAACCACACAACAGTTACTCCGCCCACTCCAACCACACAACAGTTACTCCGCCCACTCCAACCACACAACAGTTACTCCGCCCACTCCAACCACACAGCAGTTACTCCGCACACTCCAACCACACAACAGTTACTCCGCCCACTCCAACCACGCAACAGTTACTCCGCCCACTCCAACCACGCAACAGTTACTCCGCCCACTCCAACCACGCAACAGTTACTCCGCCCACTCCAACCACGCAACAGTTACTCCAGCCACTCCAACCACGCAACAGTTACTCCAGTCACTCCAACCACGCAACAGTTACTCCAACCACACAACAGTTACTCCTGCCACTCCACCCAGTTACTCCTCCCACTCCAACCACACAACAGTTACTCCTCCCACTCCAACCACACAACAGTTACTCCAGCCACTCCAAGCACGCAACAGTTACTCCAGCCACTCCAAGCACGCAACAGTTACTCCAGCCACTCCAAGCACACAACAGTTACTCCAGCCACTCCAAGCACACAACAGTTACTCCAGCCACTCCAAGCACACAACAGTTACTCCAGCCACTCCAAGCACACAACAGTTACTCCAGCCACTCCAAGCACACAACAGTTACTCCAGCCACTCCAAGCACACAACAGTTACTCCAGCCACTCCAAGCACACAACAGTTACTCCAGCCACACAACAGTTACTCCAGCCACTCCAAGCACGCAACAGTTACTCCAGCCACTCCACCCAGTTACTCCGCCCACTCCAAGCACACAACAGTTACTCCGCCCACTCCAAGCACACAACAGTTACTCCGCCCACTCCAAGCACACAACAGTTACTCCGCCCACTCCAAGCACACAACAGTTACTCCGCCCACTCCAACCACACAACAGTTACTCCAGCCACTCCAACCACACAGTTACTTAAGCCACTCCACCCAGTTACTCTGCTCACTCCAGTTGTAGACTACTGGTGGAGGCAAGAACACTTCACACAGTTTCCCCAGAAATTGTAGCTTTTCTAGATAATATTATAATGCCAGAACTGTTCATGTGCAGAGACTCTACAGGGCCTGAGTGTGGAAACAAGATGGCGTATGCTGTGTATCACTTTGGGAGAAGGTGGTATCCGAGTCCCATGTCCGCCCTTTCACCATCTGTCCCTTCTCTCCCCGCAGAGCAGTTTGGCTGTCTGTCCTGGTCACACTCCGAGTCTCATTTGCTGTACATCGCCGAGAAGAAGAGACCCAAGACCAAGTCATTCTTCGAATCCTCAGCCGGAGACCTTCCCGCCTCTACAGATGAAGATGATGACGGCGCTGGTAAAGTGGTTAAGGTGAGGAGCAATACCAGAATGATTATTTTATTCACCTCGCTTCTCCAGAGAGTCAAATTAATTTTAAAAAAATTATGGAAACAAAGCTTTTAAAAATGTGTGTATGTATATATGTGTGTGTGTGTGTGTGTGTGTATATATGTGTGTGTGTATGTATATATATGTGTGTGTGTGTGTGTGTATATGTGTGCGTGTGTGTGTGTGTGTGTGTGTGTGTGTGTGTGTGGACTGTTTTGTTGCCAGCGGTTTAGACATGGCAGTGTGTTGAGGTACTTTGAGGGGGCAGCAAATTTACATGTTATACAAGCTGTACACTGACTACGTCACATTGTAGCAAAGTGTTATTTCTTCAGTGTTGTCACATGAAAAGAGAGAATCAAATATTTACACAAATGTGAGGGGGGGGGGACTCGCTTCTGGGAGATACTGTGTGTGTGTTTGTATATATATATGTATGTGTGTGTGTATATATACACAGTGGGGATCAAAAGTTTGGGCACCCCAGCTAAAAATTTATATTAATGTGCATAAAGAAGCCAAGGAAAGATGGAAAAATCTCCAAAAGGCATCAATTTACAGATTAGACATTCTTATAATATGTCAACAAAAGTTAGATTTTATTTCCATCATTTACACTTTCAAAATAACAGAAAACAAAAAAATGGCATCTGCAAAAGTTTGGGCCCCCTGCAGAGTTAATATCTTGTACTGCCCCCTTTGGCAAGTATCACAGCTTGTAAACGCTTTTTGTAGCCAGCCAAGAGTCTTTCAATTCTTGTTTGAGGTATCTTTGCCCATTCTTCCTTACAAAAGTCTTCCAGTTCTTTGAGATTTCTGGGCTGTCTGTCACGCACTGCTCTTTTAAGGTCTATCCATAGATTTTCAATGATGTTGAGGTCAGGAGATTGTGAAGGCCATGGCAAAACCTTCAGTTTACGCCTCTTGATGTAATCCCCCGTGGATTTCGAGGTGTGTTTAGGATCATTATCCCTTTGTAGAAGCCATCCTCTCTTTAACTTCAACTTTTTCACAGATGGCATCAAGTTACCATCCAAAATTTGCTGAAATTTTATTGAATCCATTTTTCCTTCTACTCGTGAAATGTTCCCTGTGCCACTGGCTGCAACACAACCCCAAAGCATGATTGATCCAACCCCATGCTTAACAGTTGGACAGAGGTTCTTTTCATTAAATTCTGTGCCCCTTCTTCTCCAAACGTACCTTTGCTCATTCCGGCCAAAAAGTTCAATTTTAACCTCATCGGTCCACAGAACTTGTTTCCAAAATGCATCAGGCTTGTCTATATGTTCATTTGCAAAGTTCAAACGATGATTTTTGTGGTGAGGACGTAGAAGAGGTTTTCTTCTGATGACTCTTCCATGAAGACCATATTTGTACAAGTATCTCTTTATAGTGGAATAGTGTACCACAACTCCAGTGTCTGCCAGATCTTTCTGGAGGGATCGTGCAGTCAAACGTGGGTTTTGAATTCGTTTTTCTCACAATCCTGCGAGCTGTTCTGTCTGATATTTTTCTTGGTCTTCCAGATCTTGCTTTAACTTCCACTGTTCCTGATGACTGCCATTTCTTAATTACATTCCGAACAGAGGATATTGACATCTGAAAACGCTTTGCTATCTTCTTATAGCCTTCTTCAGCTTTGTGAGCGTCAACTATTTTCAGTTTCAGTTTTCTAGACAACTACTTAGAAGAACCCATGGTGCTGATTGTTGGGGCAAGGTCAGATGAGTCTGGGCATTTAAAACCTTTGAGATTGACATCACCTGGTCTTCCCAGACGATGATTGAGAACAATCCATGACACTGGCAGGTCTCAGCTTGGCAAAGGGGGCAGTGCATGCTATAAATTCTGCAGGGTGCCCAAACTTTTGCAGACGCCATTTTTTTGTTTTCTGTTATTTTGAAAGTGTAAATGATGGAAATAAAATCTAACTTTTGTTGACATATTATAAGAATGTCTAATCTGTAATTTGATGCTTTTTGGAGATTTTTCCATCTTTCCTTGGCTTCTTTATGCACATTAATACAAATTTTTAGCTGGGGTGCCCAAACTTTCGATCCCCACTGTATATATGTGTATATATGTGTGTGTATATTTATATGTGTGTGATTCTGCACAGCTGGCCCGCACTGTAGCAGTAAAGCCGCAGTGCACAGTCGGGAACTGGTTAATTAAAATAGTTAAATGCAGTTCCGAAACGGTCTTGCCTACCAAAGGTTTTGTAATTTTGCGTAGTCATTCTTCTCTCAGGATTGCTATCCCCTTCTTCAAGGTGACTGTCATTGGGTGTCCGTCTGTCTTGCAGGGTGATCAGTTTGTGCTGCATGAAGATTGGGGCGAGTGCTTAGTGAACAAGAGTACCCCGGTGCTGTGTGTGCTGGACATAGAGAGCTGCAATATCTCCGTCTTGGAGGGGATCCCAGAGCACGTGTCGCCGGGACAGGTGAGAGAACCCCATTCACTCCACCCAACCCCCCCATATTGGCATCCTTGTCCCCCACCCCACCCACCCACTTCCTTTAATGACATCCTTGTCCTCATGACCACCTCTCCCTATAGGCCTTCTGGTCCCCAGATGACACTGGTGTTGTGTTTGTCGGGTGGTGGCACAGTCCCTTCAGATTGGGCCTGAAATACTGTGCCAACAGGAGGTAAGAGTCTCATGTGTAGGGTGGTATTCGGGGTGTTAGTTCAGGTTGTCTCACTCTTATCTCTCTCTTATCTCTTCCCCCCCCCCCCCCCCCCAGATCAGCTCTGTTCTTTGTGGACCTGACTGGTGGAAAATGTGGTGAGTTGAAGATCCAGTTATCCCTATCCTGTACAGGATGCAAAACATCCTTCTTACTGCTTGCACTGTTCTCTGTACAGCACTGCGGTATATGTCAGAGCTATATAAATGTATAATAATAGTGTGTGACTGTGGGGGGGGCATTAGAGTGTCAGCTCCTCTGGTACAGAGACTGATGTGACTGTGGGGGAGGGGCAATGGAGTGTAAGCTCCTCTGGTACAGAGACTAATGTGACTGGGGGGGAGGGGGGACATTAGAGTGTATGCTCCTCTGGTACAGAGACTGATGTGACTGTGGGGGAGGGGGCATTAGAATGTAAGCTCCTCTGGTACAGAGACTGATGTGACCGGCTCAGTGTTCTCTGTACAGCGCTGCGGTATATGTCAGAGCTATATAAATGTATAATAATAATAGTGTGTGACTGTGTTGGAGGGGACATTAGAGTGTCAGCTCCTCTGGTACAGAGGCTGGTGTGACTGTGGGGGAGGGGACATTAGAGTGTAAGCTCCTCTGTACAGAGACTGATGTGACTGGTTCAGTGTTCTCTGTACAACTTTGATAACAATGTACAATGACAGGACTCCATAGCGCCCCCTTTGGTGTTATTGGATGACTGTGAATGTCTTTTGTCTCTCTCCTCCAGAGACTCTCTCTGTGGATTCCTCGGCTGTCTTCTCCCCACGGCTCAGCCCAGACAAGTGTCGTATTGTGTATCTGAAGTGTGACATGTTCGGCCCTCATCTCCAATGCTGCCAGCTGCTCATGGTACCTGATTTCCTCTGTTCATGTGTGCGATCTGTCAAATCTGTCGTCATACAATCCTGATAGACCTTATATAGCGCCCGATAGGCATTGAAATCCTAGAGAGCGAATTGCTGGGCACTGTGAGGTCATGACTGGAGCTTCATACTGAAATAGGGGAAGGCAGATGATGGCAAATGGTAAACCTCAACTCCAGACCAAACGGGTGTTTTATGTCGGCTTTTAATGAATGTCTCCACTGGGAGAATTTACAACACTTCTTATTCCCGGGACAATACCTTTTCCCCCCCTTCCAGTCCGGACACTTTCCCCCCCTTCCAGTCCGGACACTTTCCCCCCCTTCCAGTCCGGACACTTTCCCCCCCTTCCAGTCCGGACACTTTCCCCCCCTTCCAGTCCGGACACTTTCCCCCCCTTCCAGTCCGGACACTTTCCCCCCCTTCCAGTCCGGACACTTTCCCCCCCTTCCAGTCCGGACACTTTCCCCCCCCTTCCAGTCCGGACACTTTCCCCCCCTTCCAGTCCGGACACTTTCACCCCCTTCCAGTCCGGACACTTTCACCCCCTTCCAGTCCGGACACTTTCACCCCCTTCCAGTCCGGACACTTTCCCCCCCTTCCTGTCCAGGCCAATTTCCAGCTTTCAGCGCTATCACACTTTGAATGGCAATTGCGCGGTCATGCAACACTGTACCCGTATGAACTTTTTAGCATTTTTTTGAGACAGATAAAACTTTATTTATGTGGTATTTACTCACCACTGGGATTTTTATTTTTTTGCCATATAAATGAAAAAGTCCAAACATTTTGAAAAAAAGTGTTTTTCTTATAAAATTTAGCAAATTAATAATCTTTCTTCTTAAATCTTGGCCAAAGTGTAATCATCTATCTTTTTAGTTAAAAAAAAATAACCCAATATAGTTTATAACGAAAAATTATAATTTTTCAAAAAAAGTTGACATTTTCATTTTATTTTTTTATATTATGATTTGTATGGGTTTTTTTTTTTTTTTGAGCACTGTCACCCTAGCAGTACAGGGTCACCATAGTGACACTGTCCTCCTTGTGGGGGATGATGAGGATTTTTTTTTTTTACACTGATTGCTTTTACACCCATAAAGGCTGTAAAAGCAATCATTTCTCCTTCTCTCTGGCTGCATTCCTGCAGCCATTGAGAACTACTGTGAGAGCTGTGATTGGTCACAGCTTGTCACATGGTACAAGGCTGTTGTGAATGACCCTGTACCATGTGATCTCTGTGATCATTCACAGATTTCACACGTAGTAAGCAATGATGTCAGTTAGTGGCATCTTGCTTACTACTATTCATGTGATCACTGATTGGCCAATCGGTGATCACATGATCGGGACCTCGCACAGAGGTCCCATACAGCGATCGGTGTTCTATATACATGGGCCGGACGGGAAGTGGTTAAAGGAATGGGGATTGCAAAGACAAGAGGGTCTCCAGGACACAAAAATAAGGAGCAATAAGAAAAAAAGTTCCAATTCTTCTATAGGAAAAATAAGTTTGTTTAATGCTGTATGTCTCCTACGAGTTTTGTCTATATCACCCCCCCATTCCCCATCAACGGGACAAGAAGTGGGAGGAGATATCCCGTGGGAACACTGACAGAGGGTCTAACAAGTGTCCCCATTAGAGATTTCCCCTCACTTGACGTTATGGTCACCATTAAAGGAAATGAGTGTGAATCTCCAGCGCAGCGACCCAGACAGCAGTACAAACCAAACAGAGGTTCGGAAATCCACTGTAATCACTGGACTGGGATAGCGCCACCATGTCTGACCACCAGTGAGCCCTGTGGCTGAATTATGGTTGGAGTCGCCTGTAGAAGGCCTGTGGCTGGTTTACACTTCCCGTCTGTGTCCCCTGTGGAAGGCCTGTGGCTGGTTTACACTTCCACTCTGAGTCTTCTGTAGAACGCCCATGGCTGATTTACACTTCCTGTCTGAAAGCCCTGTGGAAGGCCCGTGGCAGGTTTACACTTCCTTTCCGAGTCCCCTGTGGAAGGCCTGTGGCAGGTTTACACTTCCTTTCCGAGTCCCCTGTGGAAGGTCCATGGCAGGTTTACACTTCCTGTCCGAGTCCCCTGTGGAAGGCCCGCGGCAGGTTAACACTTCCTGTCTGAAACCCCTGTGGAAGGCCCATGGCAGGTTTACACCTCCTGTCTATGTCCCCTGTGGAAGGCCGTGGCAGGTTTACATTTCCTGTCTGAAACCCCTGTGGATGACTTACACTCTGTGTCTGACCACCATGAAAGGCCTGTGGCTGGTTTCTAGCTGGAACTCTTCCTGACCACAGTGAGATATTGTTGGCTTCATTCTAGTTTCCTCTCTTGTTTCTTCCAGTATGATTGGTACACAAAAGTGACATCTGTGGTGGTGGACATTGTTCCCAGATCCAGTGATGGTGAGTGGGGTGCTCGCTTGGATTGCCCTCCATCCTGACATTCCCAGTCTGGACTAATCCCATTTTCTCTCCGCAGGAATGTTCGAGGGACTTTACACCTGGCTGCTGGCTCCGTTCTGCTGGGCAGCTGACAGTCGGAGGGTCATTGTGGACACAATGCTGCACAGTCAGCAGGTAAGGGGACTGGTCCAGTGTGTGATCAGCCATTTTCTGTCTGTGTACATGTATAGCATCCTGTGTGTGTCAGTCGTGGACCAGTCGTTAAAAATCACCTTTCAATCTTTTCTTTACGCAGAATCTGTATGTAGTGGATACGATGACCAGACACGTGACTCTTCTCCAGTCTAAAGGTATGAATGTAGCACAGCAGTCTCCTGTCAGAGGACTCCGGGGAGCATGATTGTGTTGTCCATAGCAAAAACCTGACACACAGTAACCTGTACCTGAGGAAAAACCGTGGCTTAGAGCAAAGTTTGGGTGGTTGCACACAGGCAATGTGACGTAGCTTACTCAGGGATACTTGATGAGCGTTGGTGTGAGTGGCTCCTGGTGGCGAGTCCTGGGGTTCCTGGTGGCGAGTCCGGGCGCTCCTGGTGGCGGCGAGTCCGGGCGCTCCTGGTGGCGGCGAGTCCGGGCGCTCCTGGTGGCGGCGAGTCCGGGCGCTCCTGGTGGCGGCGAGTCCGGGCGCTCCTGGTGGCGGCGAGTCCGGGCGCTCCTGGTGGCGGCGAGTCCGGGCGCTCCTGGTGGCGGCGAGTCCGGGCGCTCCTGGTGGCGGCGAGTCCAGGCACTCCTGGTGGCGAGTCCAGGGGCCCTTCGTGGCGAGTCCAGGCGCTCACTGTAGTCAGTACATTTTCGCCACATGGTAAGTACAGGGGGCACTGTAGCAAGTTTGGAAACATCTACACTGTATGTATTTTGTTGCACTTTAATCCCAATGTGAATGGAGTCAGCAGTCACCAGTGGCAGGAAACCTTCATCTTGTTGAATCCCATTTCTTGTCACATGTTGTACTTTTAGCTTCATTATTGTTTGTGTCTGCCTTATCCCACCAGACTCCACACCAGGCAGCTGGAAGCTGATGGCAATTGACCGCGATTTATTGGTTGTCAGGTTCTCCTCTCCGAGCTGTCCACCAACTGTGGTGAGTCCAATAACTCTGATATGTGGTTATCCCTGTCCTCCACTTCCTTCCATCGTCCTACAGACACACTTTTCTTCTCTCTGTACAGAAAGTAGGATTTCTTCCCCCGGCCGGAAAGGAGGAGGAGATTATCTGGGTGTCCCTGGAGGAGGAGAATCTCATAGCCGATATACACTGGAGCTACAAGAGCCACAAACCACCTCCAGAGCAGGAGAACCCCCAATACCGTAAGTTCCTGATGGGGTCACTGATAGAGGGGTGCAAGTGGGGACCCAGTCTAAGCAGATTGACATCAGCCATCAGCAGTCTGAAGTCACTCTTGTCTTCCAGCCTTTGTTTAGAGTCCAATCAGACCCAAACCCAGGTAGCTTTGTGTTCTGAGGGGTCCTGTTGTATCATCAGTGCTGCTACAGCCTCCCTCCTCTTTTTGAGAGCCCCACTGGACCATGAGCAAATATAAGGGACACTTTGCCCTCTAAACCACTAGGGACTTTTTAGAGGGAGAGTACAGGGTCCCCCGACATAGAGGCCATAGGGAGCCCCATGATTTCTGATGGTGGCCCTAGTTCCTGATATCCTAACGGGAGCCATAATGAGCGATTGGGTGCAGGAACATTTAGAGGGTCTTCTGGGTGCCTCTGTTTAACCCCTTCCAGTCCGGACACTTTCCCCCCCTTCCTGTCCAGACACTTTCAACCTCTTCCAGTCCGGACACTTTCCCCCCCTTCCAGTGCGGACACTTTTCCCCCCTTCCAGTGCGGACACTTTCCCCCCCTTCCTGTCCGGACACTTTCCCCCCCTTCCTGTCCGGACACTTTCCCCCCCTTCCTGTCCGGACACTTTCCCCCCCTTCCTGTCCGGTCACTTTCCCCCCCTTCCTGTCCGGTCACTTTCCCCCCCTTCCTGTCCGGTCACTTTCCCCCCCTTCCTGTCCGGTCACTTTCCCCCCCTTCCTGTCCGGTCACTTTCCCCCCCTTCCTGTCCGGTCACTTTCCCCCCCTTCCTGTCCGGACACTTTCACCCTCTTCCAGTCTGGACACTTTCACCCTCTTCCAGTCTGGACACTTTCACCCTCTTCCAGTCTGGACACTTTCACCCTCTTCCAGTCTGGACACTTTCACCTCCTTCCAGTCTGGACACTTTCACCTCCTTCCAGTCTGGACACTTTCCCCCCCTTCCTGTCCAGGCCAATTTTCAGCTTTCAGCGCTGTCACGCTTTGAATGACAATTGCGCGGTCATGCAACACTGTACCCATATGAATGTTTTAGCATTTTTTTGAGACAGATAAAGCTTTATTTTGGTGGTATTTATTCACCACTGGGATTTTTATTTTATTTTGCTATATAAATGGAAAAAGTCCAAAAAGTTTGAAGTGTTTTTCTTATAGAATTTTGCAAATAATTAATATTTCATCATAAATCTATTCCGTTATCTTTTTAGTAAAAAAAAAACAAAAAACCCAAATTCATTTATAACCAAAAATTATAATTTAAAAAAAAAAGTTTTTACATTTGTATTTTTTTTTTAATATTTTATTTTTGTTTTGTTTTTTTTACATACTGTCACCCTAGCAGTACAGTGTCACCATGGTGACTCTGTACTACTTGTGGGGGTTGATGATTTTTTTATTTTATTTTTTTTTTACACTGATTGATTTTACACCCATAAAGGCTGTAAAAGCAATCATTTCTCCTTCTCTCTGGCTGCATTCTTGCAGCCATTGAGAACTACTGTGTGAGCTGTGATTGGTCACAGCTTGTCACATGGTACAAGGCTGTTGTGAATAGCCCTGTACCATGTGATCTCTGTGATCATTCACAGATTTCACACGTAGTAAGCAATGATGTCAGAAGTGACATCTTGCTTACTACTCTGCATGTGATCACTGATTGGCCAATCAGTGATTACATGATCGGGACCTCACACAGAGGTCCCGTACGACGATCGGTGTTCCACTGTGTCTGGAGGACACAGCGGGCTCCTGATCGCGGTACTGCGCGCTCCCAGCTTGAAAATGCGGGTGCCGTTTATGAACGGCAACCCGCCTCTGGACTGCCACCGTCCGGCCATTTATAAACAGCGGCTGGACGGCAAGTGATTAACAATGAACCGGTCGTGTGTTTTTCATTTTGCATGTTTATTATTCTTTTCCTTTGGAATTTTATCTGTGATTTCTTTGCTGAATACTAACAGGTTTTTGTTGTGCCTCTCGCAGCCGGTCTGGAATACGAGTCGATCTTCATGAGGCCTCAGAATGTTCCTGCAGAGAGTCGGATCCCCCTGGTGGTTTATCCTCACGGTTTGTTGCCGGCGGTACCTTCTGTGTGTGTCGTCCGTTCCTCTGTCTGCACCATGTGTCACTCTGTCCTTTCTCCGCAGGCGGACCGCACTCTGTTTTTGTCAGTGAGTGGATGCTGTTCCCAGCTGTGCTGTGTAAGATGGGCTTTGCTGTTCAGTTAGGTGAGACTCTGCTGTGTACGGATATTTGGCCACACAACTCTGTACCTCAAATTCATGTCTCTTCTCTTCAATGGCAGTGAATTATCGGGGATCACTGGGCTTCGGGCAGGACAGCGTGATGTCTCTGCTGGGGAGGATCGGTGATCAGGATGTGAAGGATGTTCAGGTGAGCGCACATGTCCATCATGTCTGTATTGACCATATTACTAGAAGTGTCTGCACTTCTGTGTCTGCTTTGTGCCCCAGAGGTCCTCCCCATCACATCATTGCCACCCTTCACATCAGAGGTCTCCCCAACACATCATTGTCGCCCTTCACATCAGAGATCCTCCCCCATCGCATTATAGCCACCCTTCACATCAGAGGTCCTCCCCCATCACATCATTGCCGCTCTTCACATCAGAGGTCCTCCCCCATCACATCATTGCCACCCTTCACAACAGAGGTCCTCCCCCATCACATCATTGCCACTCTTCACATCAGAGGTCTCCCATCACATCATTGCCACCCTTCACATCAGAGGCCCTCCCCCATCACATCATTGCCACTCTTCACATCAGAGGTCTCCCATCACATCATTGCCGCCCTTCACATCAGAGGTCCCCCCCAACACATCATTGCCACCCTTCACATTATAGTCCTCCCCCATCACATCATTGCCACCCTTCACATCACAGGTCCCCCATCACATCATTGCCACCCTTCACATCACAGGTCCCCCATCACATCATTGCCACTCTTCACATCACAGGTCCCCCATCACATCATTGCCACCCTTCACATCAGAGCTCTCCCGTCAATCATTGCTGTCCTTCACATCAGAGGTGCCCCCCTTCACATCATTCCCGCCCTTCACATCATTCCCGCCCTTCAAATTATAGGTCCTCCCCCATCACATCATTGCTGCTCTTCACATCAGAGGTCCTCCCCCATCACATCATTGCCGCCCTTCACCTCAGTGGTCCCCCCAACACATCATTGCCACCCTTCGCATCAGAGGTCTCCCATCACATAATTGCTACTCTTCATTCACATCAGAGGTCCCCCATCACATCATTGCCACTCTTCATTCACATCACAGGTCTCCCATCACATCATTGCCGCCCTTCACATTAGAGGTCCTTCCCATCACATCATTGCCACCCTTCACCTCAGTGGTCCCCCCAACACATCATTGCCACCCTTCGCATCAGAGGTCTCCCATCACATAATTGCCACTCTTCATTCACATCAGAGGTCCCCCATCACATCATTGCCACTCTTCATTCACATCACAGGTCTCCCATCACATCATTGCCGCCCTTCACATTAGAGGTCCTTCCCATCACATCATTGCCACCCTTCACATCAGAGGTCGCCTATCACCTCAGAGGTCTCCCCATCACATCACACATCAGAGTGTCAGAGACTTCTGTCATATCAGGTTCCCCCCCCATACATGAGAACCCCCCCCCCCTTCACATCAGAGGTGCCCCCCTTCACATCATTCCCGCCCTTCACATCATTCCCGCCCTTCAAATTATAGGTCCTCCCCCATCACATCATTGCTGCTCTTCACATCAGAGGTCCTCCCCCATCACATCATTGCCGCCCTTCACCTCAGTGGTCCCCCCAACACATCATTGCCACCCTTCGCATCAGAGGTCTCCCATCACATAATTGCCACTCTTCACATCAGAGGTCCCCCATCACATCATTGCCGCTCTTCATTCACATCAGAGGTCCCCCATCACATCATTGCCACTCTTCATTCACATCACAGGTCTCCCATCACATCATTGCCGCCCTTCACATTAGAGGTCCTTCCCATCACATCATTGCCACCCTTCACATCAGAGGTCGCCTATCACCTCAGAGGTCTCCCCATCACATCACACATCAGAGTGTCAGAGACTTCTGTCATATCAGGTTCCCCCCCCATACATGAGAACCCCCCCCCCGCCCCCATCACGTCAGAGTGACCCAATGACAGAATCTCCCCACTACATTAGATTCCTCCATCAACAAAGAGTCCTCCCATCCATCTCTGATCCAGGGTAAACTGGGACTGGTGCTTGTACCAACCCCAGGGGAACCCTGTCAAACCCTGGTTGAGACAATGTGACAAAGACACAGATTCCTTGATCAACCATTAGATGGTGCAGCTAGTCATCACCCCATCTATCCACATTAGACACACCCCAATTCTCTGATCCACCAATAAATGGCGCAGTCACTTACCACCCTATATATACACACCAATAGATGGCCTTCCACGTAGAGATGTCCCTCTATAGACAGCAGTAGTTGTGTCTATTTTATCCAGTAGCTGGTGCAGTTACTAATATTCCCATCTTCCCCCATACAGACAGCCGTGCTGCAGGTTCTTCAGGAGGAGCCGGTAGATCCACAGAAGGTTTCATTATGTGGCGGATCGCACGGAGGTTTAATCTCCTGCCACCTGATTGGACAGTACCCTGATTTCTACAAATCCTGTACTGTCCGCAATCCTGTGACCAACATCACAACAATGGCCGGATCAACAGACATCCCGGACTGGTGAGATCAGCTGCAACTTTTTTATTTCTTTTTTATTGAACCGGTAGGAGTTGCACTCATGTAAGAACATACATGAATCATTGTGTCATTGTGCTGGTATTCTGAATTTGGTGTTTTATTGTATGTTGTAGATCTATACATTGATATTATTTTTCTCTCTATAGGTGTTATGAGGAATCCGGCTATACATACTCCTACCAAACCCTCCCCAATGGGGCCCATCTGGAGGAAATGTTAAAGAAATCCCCCATCATATATATATCTAAGGTACAGTGTGTAGCAGGCTATGTATCATACATCGGTAGAAAAATCTTCCAGCAAAGCACCCCAACTGAAGCATGCCCTGATTTTGGGCTTGGGAGCAGTGAAATTTTGTTCTTGTTTTATGTCTCTGTGCTCACAGAGATCTGCTGTAGTATTGGGGGTCACACTGTGATCACAAGAGATTCAAATGGTATAAATGGGGTCATACTGAGCTCATTTGAAGTTCAGACAGTAAGTATCCAATTAGAAGCTCCAATCGTCCATGTCTCGTTGTCCCTGGCAGGTCATTACCCTGGTATTGTAATATTAGGGTCACACTAGGCTCAGTTGGGTGTTCAGGGGGTGAAAATCCAATTACAAGAGGTGGGGTGCTGTAATATTGAGGTAAGACTAAGCTCATTTGGCGTATTAGATGGTATTATTGGGGTCATACTGAGCTCATTTTGGGGTTGAGGTGGTGAGTACCCAAACAGTGGATGAGATCACCAGTCTGCTGTCCCGGCAGGTGAGGACCCAGTGCTGTAATATTGGGGTCATACTGGGCTCAGTTGGAGTTCAGGTGGTAATATTGGGGTCACACAGGGCTCAGTTGGACTTCAGGTGATAATATTGGGGTCATACTGGGCTCAGTTGAGGTTCAGGCAGTGAATTTCCAAACAGCAGTTATGATTACCAGTATGATGTCCTGGCAGGTGAGGACCCTGGTGCTGTAATATTGGAGTCATACTGAGCTCAGTTGAAGCACAGTTGGAGTTCAGGTGGCAATATTGGGGTCACACTGAGCTCATTTGGAGTTCAGGTGGTAATATCGGGGTCACACTGGGCTTAGTTGGAGTTCAGGTGATATTGGGGTCACACTGGGCTTAGTTGGAGTTCAGGTGATATTGGGGTCATACTGGGCTCAGTTGGAGTTCAGGTGGCAATATTGGGGTCACACTGAGCTCATTTGGGGTTCAGGTGGTAATATCTGGGTCACACTGAGCTCATTTGGAGTTCAGGTGGTAATATCGGGGTCACACTGGGCTTAGTTGGAGTTCAGGTGGTAATATCGGGGTCACACTGGGCTTAGTTGGAGTTCAGGTGATATTGGGGTCATGCTGGGCTCAGTTGGAGTTAAGGTGGTAATATTGGGGTCACGCAGCACTCAGTTGGAGTTCAGGTGGTAAAATTGGGGTCATACTGGGCTTAGTTGGGGTTCTGGGGGTAATATTGGGATCATGCTGTGCTCATTTGGGGTTCAGGTGGTAATATTGGGGTCATGCTGGGCTCAGTTGGAGATCAGTGGTAATACTGGGGTCTTACTGGGCTCAGTTGGGGTTCAGGCAGTGAATTTCCAAACAATTTACGATCACCAGTATGATGTCCTGGCAGGTGAGGACCCTGGTGCTGTAATATTGGGGTCATACTTAGCTCAGTTGGAGCACAGTTGGGTTGGAGTTCAGGTGGTAATATTGGGGTCACACTGGGCTCACTTGTAGTTCAGGTGGTAATATTTGGGTCACACTGAGCTCATTTGGAGTTCAGGTGATATTGGGGTCATGTTGGGCTCAGTTGGAGTTCAGGCAGTAAGTATCTAATCGCCAGTCTGTGTTGATAGCACAAATGTGGACCCTGGCACTGTAATATTGGGGTCACATTGGGCTCAGTTGGAGTTCAGATGGTAATATTGGGGTCACATTGGGCTCAGTTGGAGTTCAGGTGGTAATATTGGGGTCACACAGGGCTCCTTTGGAGTTCAGGTGGTAATATTGGGTCACTCTGGGTTCAGTTGAAGTTCAGGTGGTAATATTAGGATCACATGGCTCAGTTGGGGTTCAGGTGGTAATATTGGGGTCATACTGGGCTCAGTTGGAGTTCAGGAGGTAATATTGGGGTCACGCTGGGTTTAGTTGGAGTTCAGGTGGCAATATTAGGGTCACATGGCTCAGTTGGGGTTCAGGTGGTAATATTGGGGTCATACTGGGCTTAGTTGGGGTTCAGGCAGTAAGCATCTTATCTCCAGTCTGTGTTGTCCCTGGTTCAAATGGGGACCCTGTTACTGTAATATTGGGGTGATACTGGGCTCAGTTGGAGTTCAGGTGGTAATATTGGGGTCACACTGGGCTCAGTTGGCTCTCAGGCAATGAGTATCCAGTGTGAGGCTCTGATCACTAGTGTCTCTATTGTCTCCGGCAGGTGAAGACCCCGGTGCTGCTGATGTTGGGGGAGGAGGACCGGCGTGTCCCGAACACTCAGGGCCTGGAGTATTACAAAGCACTGAGAGCTCACGGTGTCACCGCACGGTCCGTTGCATTTTAGTTATTGTCGACAATTTTTACATTTTTGTCTATACCGGAATATCTCACTTGTCTTTTCCTTCCAGGTTACTTTGGTATCCCGGCAACAACCACGCCTTGGCCAAAGTGGACGCCGAATCTGATGGTTTTATGAACATTGCACTGTGGCTCCTCAAATACCTGGACCAATAGGACCCTGGCTTAAAGTACAGCTCCACAGAAAACTGATATTTCAATGCTCCATATATTGATTCCCCACTCTATATAATAAACTGTGAGAGTGACGCCTTCAAATTATCTCTGCCCCTCCTGTAAGGCCAGAAACTTACAGGAAAATCTCCCCATTGTGGGAGGGGCAGAGGCACAAATTACTACAGGAAATGTCCCCATTGTGGGAGGGGCAGAGGCACAAATTACTGCAGGAAATCTCAATATTGTGGGGGGGCAGAGACACAAAGTACTTTCGGGAATCTCCCCATTGTGGGAGGGGCAGACACTACTGCAGGAAATCTCACCAATGTGGGAGTAACAGAGACACAAATTACTACAGGAAACTTCCCCTTTGTGGGAGGGGCAGAGACACAAATTACTGCGGGAAATCTTACAATTGTGGGAGGGTCAAAGACAAATTACTGCAGGAAACGTCCCCATTGTGGGAGGGGCATAGACACAAAATACTTCGGAATTCTCACAATTGTGGGAGGGGCAGAGACACAAATGACCAGGGGGTGGGGAGAGACAACCGGGACTAACCTAGAGCTGAAATATCAGTTTTGAATGGAGCTGGCCTTTGAACAAACCATTCTACAAAGGGCTGTGAGCTCCCGCACTCAGGAGGCTGGGATCTGGCGGGTGAGGGTTTGTTTTATACTGGGGGGGCATTCCTAAGGATTTTCGGTTTCCCCGATTTGTATATTTGGGTGCCGGTTCGGCTAGTTTCCTGCTGCTTATTATAAGTTTTAATGCACTTCTGAGAATGTAAAGTACAGAACTTGTTTTGGGGTTCTTCTGGATCGATCATTTGTCACGCCGAGTTGTGGGGAAAAATATGAATCCGAATTTACTCTGTACTGAGGCCGGATCTAAACTTTTAATAGGGAAAACCTTTTATAATGATCACTCCGCCCTCTGGATCCTCTGATGCACGGGTGTCAAACTAGCGGCCCTCCAGCTGTTGCCAAACTACAAGTCCCATGAGGCAGTGCAAGATTGGCAGTTAAAAGCAGGACTCTGAAAGGCAGAGACATGATGGGACTTGTAGTTTCGCAACAGCTGGAGGGCCACCACTTTGACACCCCTGCGTGACGTATCCATTACTCACCTTCGACTTTCTCTGGGCTGGAATTGGCTCCTTGTTTGCACTGCCGTTCTTTTTAGGGAATGACATCCCCCAATCCTCCCCCCTAGTGGTACTGACCCATCGGAGGGTATTTTAGAGGTTACATTTTGGGGTCTTTTATAGGAATTACTAAAATTTGCATTTCTGTACTTTTTTTTTGTTTCTAAAGCAATAAAATATTTGACATTTATCCTGAGGCTTCACTTATGTTTTTTTTAGATTTAAAGCTGAAATTTAAAAATGATTGCAAAGGCAATAAAAAAAAAATCTCATGGTTTTACACAGAGCAGCCCTTATCTTGTCGGGTTCATATGTGAACAAGGCAGAGCTCTATCCTGTCCAAGTGGCTGTGCTGGATTTTGTTTCCCTGCAAAGCAGGGAATAAGAACCAGCACATCCCTCAGTGAAAGCCTCACCTAGTATACACAAAAACACTTGTTTTGTGTATCTCTAGCCTGGACATGTTTGCCGACCGCATAACCTAGTTATACGGCGGCAAAGTGGCTCCCCTGCTCCGGATCATGTATCTAGTACATTATTCAGCACTTACGGGTGGGGGGCGTACATGCACCGCCGTCGACCCGGCTCTGCTGTGATCAGACACAGCAGAAGCCGATCAGCAGGTGCCAGCCAATGGCTGACCGCTGATTGGCGAGAAGAAAGACAGAACAGAGCTCTGCATGTTTGAACGAGGCAGAGCTCTAGCCTGTCCAAGGGCCTGTGCTGGATTTTCTTTCCTTGCAAAGCAGGGAATAAGAACCAGCACATCCCTCTGTGAAAGCATCAGAATAAGAACCAGTACATCCCTCAGTGAAAGCATCACCTAGTATACACAAAAACACTTGTTTTGTGTATCTCTAGCCTGGACATGTTTGCCAACCGCATAACCTAGTTATACGGCGGAGAAAGTGGCTCCCCTGCTCGGATAACGTACCTAGTGCATGATCCAGCACTTCCAGGTAAGGGGCGTGTACATACTGCCGACCCAGCTGTGCTGTGATTAGACACAGCAGGTGCCGGCCAATGGATGACCGCTGATTGGCAAGAAGTACATGATCCAGCACTTCCAGGTAGGGGGCATGCACTTACTGCCGAACCAGCTGTGCTGTGATTAGACACAGCAGGTGCCGGCCAATGGACGACCGCTGATCGGTGAGGAGTACATGATCAAGCACTTCCAGGTAAGGGGCGTGTACGTACTGCCAACCCAGCTGTGCTGTGATTAGATACAGCAGGTGCCGGCCAATGGATGACCGCTGATCGGTGAGGAGTACATGATCAAGCACTTCCAGGTAGGGGGCACGCACGCACCGCCGCCGACCCGGCTATGCTGTGATTAGACACAGCAGGTGCCGGCTAATGGATGACCGCTGATCGGCGAGGAGGAAGACAGAACAAAGCTCTGCATATGTGAACAAGTCAGAGCTCTATCCTGTCCAAGGGGCTGTGCTGGATTTTGTTTCCCTGCAAGGCAGGGAATAAGAACCAGCACATCCCTCAGTGAAAGCATCACCTAGTATACACAAAAACACTTGTTAGGCACACAGTTAACCCTTTGATCACCCTAGCCAGTGTAATTCATACAGTGACTGCATATTTATAGCGCAGAGGAAAAAAAATACAGTGGTGATTGAATACCACCAAAAGATGGCTCTGTTTGTGGGGGCTTTTGTACAGTGTTGCATGACTGCGCAATTGTCAGTTAAAGAAACGCAGTGCCAAAAAGCAAAAAAATGGCCTGGTCATGAAGGAGGGTAAATCTTCCGGAGGTCAAGTTGGTTATAGAGGACAGAGGCTCTGGCTGACTTGCTGCAGTTTCTAATGCACATTGTGAGAAGCTCCCAGTGTGCAGTGAAATCAGAGTAATGTAGCCATGCATGGAGCGAATTCCTAATTAATTTTCTTTAGAAAATTGGAAATTTTGTGCGTTTTGTAATCCGATGGCGCCATTGATTTAGAAATTCAACCGACCAAGCCTTCAATTTCACCTCCTGTTGCTGCAGAAAATAATTTTTGTAGCCAAGAATTTTCTTTTCTTTCCAGGTCTCAGCTCATGCTCATTTATTTTTTTTTGTCGTTTATATTTCTCACACGATTCTCCCATCGTTGATTCAAAATTCGTTCAGTTTTCAAACGAAAACCACTAATGGTGCGAAATTCGAGCGAAACGTCTTATAAAGGATTTCCAAAAGGAAATTTTTTTGGAATTCGACTCGTGTACGACTGGCTTAAGCCATTTCAGTCCAGGAGAGGAGCCGGTACACCTGTGCGAGACTGGAGGGGAGGAGCCGGTACACCTGTGCGAGACTGGAGGGGAGGAGCCGGTACACCTGTACGAGACTGGAGGGGAGGAGCCGGTACACCTGTGCGAGACTGGAGGGGAGGAGCCGGTACACCTGTACAAGACTGGAGGGGAGGAGCCGGTACACCTGTGCAAGACTGAGGGGGAGGAGCAGGTACACCTGTGTGAGACTGAAGGGGGAGGAGCCGGTACACCTGTTTGAGACTGAAGGGGAGGAGCTGGTACACCTGTGCAAGACTGAGGGGGAGGAGGCGGTACACCCGTGCGAGACTGAAGGGGAGAAACCGGTACACTTGTGCGAGACTGGGGGGAGGAACCGGTACACCTGTGCGAGACTGGGGGGAGGAACCGGTACACTTGTGCGAGAATGAAGAGGAGAAACCGTGCACCTGTGCGAGACTGAAGGGGAGGAGCCGGTACACCTGTGCAAGACTGAGGGGGAGGAGCCGGTACACCCGTGCAAGACTGAAGGGGAGGAGCCGGTACACCCGTGCGAGACTGAAGGGGAGAAACCGGTACACTTGTGCGAGAATGAAGAGGAGAAACCGTGCACCTGTGCAAGACTGAGGGGGAGGAGGCGGTACACTTGTGTGAGACTGAGGGGGAGGAGTCGGTACACCTGTGCAAGACTGAGGGGGAGGAGTCGGTACACCTGTGAAGACTGAGGGGGAGGAGCCGGTACACCTGTGCGAGACTGAGGGGGAAGAGCCGGTACACTTGTGCGAGACTGGGGGGAGGAGTCGGTACACACGTACGAGACTGAAGGGGAGGAGCCAGTACACCCATACGAGACTGAAGAGGAGGAGCTGGTACACCTGTGTAAGACTGAAGAGGGAAGGCCAGGGGAAGGATTTAAGGGAAAAAAAATTAGGGCCCTTTGATTCTTCTTGTACAGAATTGTATTGTAAATGTAATGTCTGCCTTCATTTTGTACAGCGCTGCGCACACTGTTGGCGCTATAGAAATCCTGTATAATAATAATGGGACAGACGTGTTAGGTTCATTAGGAGTTAAGTGCAGGGGGCCCATTATGTCTGCCAAGAGCCACAGCTGTGTAGTATCATAAAACCTCACAACAGCTGAGTCATTAAAATTCTAGGAATAGCTGGAACTTCCAATGAAAAGAGGCCACAATCATTTCTAAAACCTTAATGTGCAGAATATGTGAAGTTTATCCCCTGCCAGCCATGGGGGGGGGGGGGGGGTCTGTTCTGTAAAGCTGCCACAACGGAGTGAAGTGGCCCCGGACCCCAGTACCAAGTGGCACATGTAGGCAGTCAATGAGAAATGTATCATTGGTCTTTTGCTTTTGGATTTATTGCAATTTTAGGAATTGGCAGGGAAAAAAAAAAAACCATTTTAACAGTGCAGCTTGCCAATTCTTAGATACGGTGGCTGCATTCGTTTTCTCCTTTAGGCTACCTTTCCTTTTATTTCATCTGGTAATCCAGCCTGCAAGTCAGTTGTTTTTCAAAATCTCA